>NC_083578.1:90728908-90968908 GCF_027579695.1 Neoarius graeffei
TACGACATCCTGATAAAACATCAAGTATGTGAGAACCCGTCTCGTCTTCTTCCGCTTTATCTGGGACCGGGTCGCAGAGGCAGCAGTCTAAGTATGGAAGCCCAAACTTCCCTCTCCCCAGACACCTCGGTCAGCTCCTCGGGAAGAACACCGAGGTGTTCCCAGGCCAGCCGAGAGACATAGTCCCTCCAGCGTGTCCTGGGTCTTCCCAGGGGCCTCCTCCCGGGGGGACATGCCTGGAACACCTCCCCAGGGAGGCTTCCAGGAGGCATCCGAAAAAGATGCCCGAGCCACCTCAGCTGGTTCCTCTCGATGTGGAGGAGCAGCGGCTCTACTCCGAGCTCCTCCCGAGTGACTGTGCTTCTCACCCTATCTCTAAGGGAGCGCCCAGCCACCCTGCGAAGGAAACTCATTTCGGCCGCTTGTATCCGCGATCTTGTTCTTTCGGTCATTACCCAAAGCTCATGACCATAGGTGAGAGTCGGAACATAGATCGACCGGTAAATTGACAGCTTCACCTTTTGGCTCAGCTCCTTCTTCACCACGACGAACCGGTAAAGTGACCGCATCACTGTGGAGGCTGCACTGATCCGCCTGTCGATCTCATGCTCCATCCTTCCCTCACTCGTGAACAAGATCCTGAGATACTTAAACTCTTCCACTTGAGGCAGGACTTCTCCACCAACCTGGAGAAGGCAAGCCACCCTTTTCCGGTCGAGAACCATGGCCTCGGACTTGGAGGTGCTGATTCTCATCCCAGCTGCTTCACACTCGACTGCAAACCGCCCCAGTGCATGCTGGAGGTCCTGGTTTGAAGAAGCCAACAGGACATCATCATCTGCAAAAAGCAGAGATGAAATCCTGTGGTTCCCAAACAGGATTCCTTCCAGCCCCTGGCTGCGCCTAGAAATTCTGTCCATAAAAATTATGAACAGAACCGGTGACAAAGGGCAGCCCTGCCGGAGTCCAGCATGCACTGGGAACAGGTCTGACTTACTGCCGGCAATGCGAACCAGACTCCTGCTCCGTTCGTACAGGGACCGGACAGCCCTTAGCAAAGAGCCCTGAACCCCATACTCCCGAAGCACCCCCCACAGAATACCACGGGGGACACGGTCGAATGCCTTCTCCAGATCCACAAAGCACATGTGGCCTGGTTGGGCAAACTCCCATGAACCCTCGAGCACCCTATGAAGGGTATAGAGCTGGTCCAGTGTTCCACGACCAGGATGAAAACTGCATTGTTCCTCCTGGATCCGAGGTTCGACTATTGGTCGAATTCTCCTCTCCAGTACCCTAGAGTAAACTTTCCCTGGGAGGCTGAGAAGTGTGATTCCCCTATAATTGGAGCACACTCTCCGGTCCCCTTTCTTGAAAAGAGGGACCACCACCCCAGTCTGCCACTCCAGAGGCACTGTCCCCGACCGCCACGCGATGTTGCAGAGGCATGTCAACCAAGACAGCCCCACAACATCCAGAGACTTGAGATACTCAGGGCGGATCTCATCCACCCCCGGTGCCTTGCCACCGAGGAGCTTGCAAACCACCTCAGTGACTTCGGCTTGGGTAATGGACGAGTCCACCTCTGAGTCATCAGCCTCAGTCTCCTCAATGGAAGACATGACGGTGGGATTGAGGAGATCCTCAAAGTATTCCTTCCACCGCCCGACAATGTCCCCAGTCGAGGTCAACAGCTCCCCACCCGCACTGTAAACAGTGTTGGCAGAGTATTACTTCCCCCTCCTGAGGTGCCGGACAGTTTGCCAGAATTTCTTCAAGGCCGACCGATAGTCCTTCTCCATGGCCTCCCCGAACTCCTCCCAGTTCCGAGTTTTTGCCTCCTCAACTGCCCAAGCTGCAGCACGCCTGGCCTGCCAATACCCGTCAGCTGCCTCAGGGGTCGCGGAGGTCAACATGGCCCGATAGGACTCCTTCTTCAGCTTGACGGCATCCCTTACTTCTGGTGTCCACCACCGGGTTCGGGGATTGCCGCCACGACAGGCACCGGAGACCTTGCGGCCACAGCTCCGAACAGCTGCATCCACAATGGAGGTAGAGAACATGGTCCACTCAGACTCAATGTCCCCCACCTCCCTCGGAAGCTGGGAAAAGCTCTCCCAGAGGTGGGAGTTAAAGACCTCCCCAACAGAGTGCTCGGCCAGACGTTCCCAGCAGACCCTCACCATACATTTGGGCCTGCCAGGTCTGTCCAGCTTCCTCCTCCGCCAGTGGATCCAACTCACCACCAGGTGGTGATCAGTTGACAGCTCAGCCCCTCTCTTCACCCGAGTGTCCAAGACATAGGGCCGGAGATCAGATGAAACGACAACAAAGTCTATCATCGACCTCTGACCTAAGGTGTCCTGGTGCCACGTGCACTTATGGACACCCCTATACTCGAACATGGTGTTCGTTATGGACAAACCGTGACTAGCACAGAAGTCCAATAACAAAACACCACTCGGGTTCAGATCGGGGAGGCCGTTCCTCCCAACCACGCCCCTCCAGGTGTCACTGTTGTCACCCATGTGAGCATTGAAGTCCCCCAGTAACACAATGGAGTCCCCAGTCTGAGCACCCCTCAGTACCTCTCCCAGGGACTCCAAGAAGGCCGGATACTCTATACTGCTATTCGGCCCGTAGGCACAAACAACAGCAAGAGCCCTCTCCCCAATCCGAAGGCGCAGAGAGGCGACCCTCTCGTTCACTGGGGTAAACTCCAACACATGGCGGCTGAGCTGGGGAGCTATAAGCAAGCCCACACCATCCCGCCGCCGCTCACCATGGGCGACTCCAGAGAAGTAGAGAGTCCAGCCCCTCTCGAGGAGCTGGGTTCCAGAGCCCAAGCTGTGCGTGGAGGTGAGCCCGACTATCTCTAGCCGGTACCTCTCAACCTCTCGCACAAGCTCAGGCTCTTTCCCCCCCAGCGAAGTGACATTCCATGTCCCAACAGCTAGCCGCTGTGTCCGGGGATCAGGTCGTCGAGGCCCCTGCCTTCAACTGCCACCCAATCCACACTGCACCAGTCCCCTACTGCTACCTCTGTGGGTGGTGAACCCACAGGAGGTCGGGCCCACGTCACCTCTTCGGGCTGAGCCCGGCCGGGCCCCATGGGCAAAGGCCCGGCCACCAAGCACTTGCATACGAGCCCCAACCCCAGGCCTGGCTCCAGGGTGGGGCCCCAGCTGCGCCATACCAGGCGACGTCACGGTCCTTGATGGTTTCTCCATAAGGGTTTTGGTGAACTGCTCTTGGTCTGGCCTGTCACCTAGGACCTGTCTGCCTTGGGAGACCTTAACAGGGACGTAATGCCCCCAACAACATAGCTCCTAGGATCATTCAAGCACACAAACCCCTCCACCACAATAAGGTGGCAGTTCTAGGAGGGGGTATGTGAGAACGTTTTGTATTTTCTTGCCTAGTTTGACTCCTACAAAATCGACGATTTGTAAGGACGTGAACAGTGATTGGTCGAAGTTAATCGTCTCCTGACGGCAGGAATTTATGGCACTATGACATTACATTTACATTACAGGCATTTAGCAGATGCTCTTATCCACAGTGACGTACAACACACCCAGAGCAGCCTGGGGAGCAGGTGGGGGTCCGGTGTCTTACTCATGGGCACTTCAGCCATTCCTGATGGTCCAGGGACTCAAACCAACAACCTTTTGGTCCCAAAGCAGCTTCTCTAACCTTTAAGTCATTGCTTCCACCATGATATGATTGATTGTCTAATCTGACATCGTGACCACAGTGAAAGATGACGATATCCTGTCGTCTGATCCCGGCATTAAAGAGTTGCAAGAAAATCAAATCCTAATGTTTTGCTGATGCTAGTTAATGGACTACATAGAGGTTAGCATATTAGCACACAGCTTCCCACACTGAGACTAATACCCTTTAAAATAAAATCATCATCATCATCAAGACATCCTGCGTGTTCTAGTGTGTGGGATGGACCATCAAAATCCCTGATGTTCTCAAAATAAACACTGTTTAAGAAGGTTATTTTATGCCAAAGGATTACAAAATCTACTGTATAAGCAAAATGTTGCAAAAATCTAACAATTCCATTTTTTCAGGATCCATCCATCCATTATCTGTAGCCGCTTTATCCTGTTCTACAGGGTCGCAGGCAAGCTGGATCCTATCCCAGCTGACTACGGGCGAAAGGCGGGGTTCACCCTGGACAAGTCGCCAGGTCATCACAGGGCTGACACATACACACAGACAACCATTCACACTCACATTCACACCTACGGTCAATTTAGAGTCACCAGTTAACCTAACCTGCATGTCTTTGGACTGTGGGGGAAACCGGAGCACCCGGAGGAAACCCACGCGGACACGGGGAGAACATGCAAACTCCGCACAGAAAGGCCCTCGCCGGCCACGGGGCTCGAACCCAGAACCTTCTTGCTGTGAGGCGACAGCGCTAACCACTACACCACCGTGCCGCCCACAGTTTTTTCAGTAGTTTTTCGTAAATTTTCCTTGCTATATTTTATTTACAGTTTGGAGCTTAGCCTTTTGGACTACTGCAACTAATCGATGATGATGATGATGATGATGATGATGTAATGACCTTCAGCGATGCAGGCAGGCCAGAGGGAATGGCTCTGAAGTCGTTATCATCCAGTCGGAGGTAAATGAGTTTCTTGAGGGGGCGGAATGCCAGCGGGGACACGTTCCCATCATGGAAATGATTATCCTCCAGTTCCAGAGTCAGCAGCTGGGACAGACCTGTGAGAACAAACATCCAAACGAAGTTCATATCCCACTGAGCAAGATTTGAATAAACAGAGAGTCCATCTTGAAGAATCACACTAATGCCAGCTGTCCTTTTGACCTCACACAGTTGAAATACTCTGTCTGTCTGTGTGTGTGTGTCTGTCTGTGTGTGTGTGTGTGTGTGTGTGTGTGTGTGTGTGTACCTTTGAAGCTGTTAGGTGTGAGTCCGCTCAGTTTGTTGTCATTGATCTTCAGCTCCAGCAATGATGGCGGCAGCGGGGGGATTTTGGTCAGATTGTTCCCGTCCAGATTCAGACGAAGCAATTTGGTCAGATTCTGAAACACACACACACTTTCTCAGCCTCGATGGAGCCAGAATTCGTAACACGTGTGTGAGAAAAGGGAACTTGACATTGTGGTGTTTGCCTGTGGTGCATTTGTCCATGCTGAATATTTTCCTTCAGCTGAAGAGTGTCGATATAAATCCATCTCACATCACCTCGCTATTCATCCCACAGTCTGTGTTTATTACACATCTTACTTTGACACATGGAAGACATGACTCTGGAGGCTGGAGGTCATGGACACAGGTTAGAAGAAGGTGCAGGTCTGGGGTTCATGGAAATCGGGACTTGAGATGGAACAATCCTACCTGTGTTAAATTCCGGCTTCTTCTTTTAGTCATAAACAGGTGCATCAGAGTCTGACCATGTCCTACAACTACCTTACACCACAGCATTGCTGAGTTCTGGACTCTGATTGGTCATAAGGTGTTGATTAATTTTTTTTGAAACAGCAGCTCTGACAGTAGTGGAGGTGTATATCGCAGGTTTATATTAATATTAATGCACTCGTTCAGGTACGTTATCGTTTCTATCATAACAGTTCATTCATAGGATCATGCACAGCAACAGCAGCCGTGCCACATAAACAGATTTAGAAAAAAAAAAACGTGTGCAAGCATTATGGAAAAGGGGGAGTTTATTTATGGGAGGATGGAACGACTGTTTATACAGTGCTGAGCGTAAATGAGTGCACCCCCTTTGAAAAGTAACATTTTAAACAATATCTCAATGAACACAAAATTTCCAAAATGTTGACAAGACAAAGTTTAATATAACATCTGTTTAACTTATAACGGGAAAGTAAGGTTAATAATATAAACTTAGATTACACATTTTTCAGTTTTACTCAAATTAGGGTGGTGCAAAAATGAGTACACCCCACAACAAAAACTACTACATCTAGTACTTTGTATGGCCTCCATGATTTTTAGTGACAGCAGCAAGTCTTCTAGGCATGGAATGAACAAGTTGGCGACATTTTGCAACATCAATCTTTTTCCATTCTTCAACAACGACCTCTTTTAGTGACTGGATGCTGGATGGAGAGTGATGCTCAACTTGTCTCTTCAGAATTCCCCATAGGTGTTCGATTGGGTTCAGATCAGGAGACATACTTGGCCACTGAATCACTTTCACCCTGTTCTTCTTCAGGAATCCAACAGTGGCTTTAGATGTGTGTTTAGTCATGCTGGAAAAGTGCACGACGACCAAGGGCACGGAGTGATGGTAGCATCTTCTCTTTCAGTATAGAGCAATACATCTGTGAATTCATGATGCCATCAATGAAATGCAGCTCCCCGACACCAGCAGCACTCATGCAGCCCCACATAAGGACACTGCCACCACCATGTTTCACTGTAGGCACCAGGCATTTTTCTTTGTATTCCTCACCTTTGCGACGCCATACAGTTTTGAAGCCATCAGTTCCAAAAACATTTATCTTGGTCTCATCACTCCAGAGTATAGAGTCCCAGTAGTCTTCATCTTTGTCAGCATGGGCCCTGGCAAACTCTAGGCGGGCTTTTTTGTGCCTGGGCTTTAGGAGAGGCTTCTTTCGTGGACGGCATCCATGCATGCCATTCCTCTGCAGTGTACGCCGTATTGTGTCACGGGAAATAGTCACCCCAGTTTGGCTTTCTACTTCTTTAGATAACTGCAGTGAACTTGCATGCCGATTTTCTTCAACCCTTCTCATCAGAAGACGCTCCTGTCGAGGTGTTAACTTCCATGGACGACCTGGACGTCTCTGTGAGATGGTTGCAGTTCCATCTTTCTTACATTTTTGTACCACTTTTGCTACAGTATTCTGACTGATAAGTAAAGCTTTGCTGATCTTCTTGTAGCCTTCACCTTTGTGGTGTAAAGAAATTATTTTCTTTGGGGAATTCTGAAGAGACAAGTTGAGCATCACTCTCCGTCCAGCATCCAGTCACTAAAAGAGGTCGTTGTTGAAGAATGGAAAAAGATTGATGTTGCAAAATGTCACCAACTTGTTCATTCCATGCCTAGAAGACTCGGTGCTGTCATTAAAAATCATGGAGGCCATACAAAGTACTAGATGGAGTAGTTTTTGTTGTGGGGTGTACTCATTTTTGCACCACCCTAATTTGAGTAAAACTGAAAAATGTGTAATCTAAGTTATATTTTTAACCTTACTTTCCCGTTATAAGTTAAACAGATGTTATATTAAACTTTGTCTTGTCAACATTTTGGAAATTGTTTGTGTTCATTGAGATATTGTTTAAAATGTTACTTTTCAAAGGGGGTGTACACATTTACGCTCAGCACTGTAGCTGCTATAACATAAGTGAGCACAGGAACTAATATGTTAAATACACACTGCCCGGCCAAAAAAAAGTCGCCATTTGGATTTAAATAAACAAGTACATAAGAGCGTTTGACTGGATAATTACTGCAGTGATTAATGTGTTTCAGCTGAAACAAATCTTAACCCTAACTTACACAGTGAGGAGCTTCTCATTTCTTAAAGCTGCACCGCCTTTCAGATTTTTCAAGTGTAGGCCATAAAAATAATTTTTTCCGACACCCAATTATTTTTGTTTAGTGACCGAAAGCTACTGAATTCGAATCACAGACTTCCAATTTTATTAATTTATTAAAAAATAGAACAATTAATGAATTTATCTCCACGTGTCCCTAAATTCTGCGCTATTTTTTCCTGCTTCACCATGACCCAATTCAAGATACTACGTCATGCATCACATGGTGGGCTTTCCCCATTTGTGCAAGGCATTGTGGGATACAAATTTGAAGCCGGAGAGAAAAATGGAGGACGTGAGTGTGCGAATGAAACGTGAAAGAGCGACTACAGTAACGGAAAGCGAGAAGAAAAGACGTTATGCAGAGGCTCCAACTCTCCCGCCATGAGTGGGAGATCTCCCGCTTTAGGGAACATTTAGAAAATCCTCCCGATCTCCCACTGACAACATAAAAATCTCCCACCCGCCCTTACTACACATGATTAGTTAAAAAAATATATAACTTGATACATTTATGTTGACGAAAATTAATAGTTGACTTTCTGCTTTTCGTGTCTGACATTGTATGGGTGGACTCAAGTGTGTACCCCGCGGTACATGCTGATTCCCCGGCCGGTACACCAATCGGCGTAATGGGGGGGATTGGAGTGAATGCCGGAGGCATGCACGCGCAGATCAAGCACGCATATGAATCGAGTGGAATTCGGTACACCGCGGGGTACACACTTGAGCCCACCCAATGTCTTAGCAGTTACCGATAAAGCATACAGATGGCGCTATTAATGATACGTGCAAGAGAACGAGAAAACCCACGACACTCAACCATTTTGTTTGGATTTTTGCGTCTGCATTTATCACTTGCTTGTCTTTAACTTTATGTTCTCTTGAATGAGATAATGAAACAAAGTTCCGTTGGTGGAAATGGCGAAAGCCAAACTACGAAGAAAAAATATCAGAAAATCACCAAGATAAAGTTCAGATCACCCGTTGCGATGGTCACCAGGGACGAATGGCGGACTATTCTGGACGGCAGCAAGACGACCCTATATCTGACAAGGTTAGATCACCAGACCAGATGTTAGATTCTAAGGAACTTGTCTGACTTTTTTTGTCTGACTTTTATAGAAATAGAATATTATTAGAAGAACATTATCATCAGAGGGTCTACCATTGGCAATTTATAATAGTCATTATTGACATTGACTTTAGGCATATTAAAGTTTGGTCTATAGTCACTGGATTTATCCAGATCTGTTACTATTAATAAAGATTTAATTGACACAAAATGTGGTGACTCATTCATATATATATAAAACTTGCCTTCGCGCCTACGGCGCTCAAACTTGTCTCCCTCCGAGCTATTCGCAGAGAGGGAGAATCTCCCTCTTTGCAATTTCCCAAGTTGGAGCCTCTGGTTATGTTCTATACGAAGGAAAGGAAACGCAGGACCAAACTAATAAATATTGGCGCTCAGCGAGCACCTCGGTGTGATCAGCTGTTCGTTTAGCGACAGAATGATGGAACTGTCAGTGCACGCTCAAAGGGAAACCTGTAGATGGCAGTAATGCAACACTGTGGATGCCAGCTGCTGTAAAACCCAAAAGAAGAAGAAGGTAAATCTGCGCATGCGCACACGGACTTCCTCTGTCTGCTTGACTGCGCGAAGTGAAGCGAGCGATTTCATGCACATTATTTGCTTTAATCCCCTCAAATTAAATAACTTCCCAGCCACAGAATGGCCTGATATTTTGTGAGATATTACAGAAATAAACAGATATCACAATCACCACATTTCAGAGGGAACCAAATTTCACTGAGTTTATGAAATTGAAAGGCCGTCTCGCTTTAAAATTCTGTAAGATTCTCATTCTCCCTCTGCAGAAGTGTTTGATTGTGAACAGTGTGTGTGTGTGTGTGTGTGTGTGTGTGTGTGTGTGTGTGTGTGTGTGTGTGTGTGTGTGTTTTCTCACCCGGAACACATTCAGCCCCAGTGAGGTGTCATCCAGTCGATTTTTGCTCAGGTCAAGCCACTGCAGATTGGGCAGGCCATGCAGCGCTCGCACTGGGATCTTACTGATCTTATTATCTAACAGACAGACAGACAGACAGGTGTGTGTGTAAGAAAACAGGATCTTTCTGACTTTATTACCTGTCTACCTGCCTGTGGTGCAGCTCACCTGCCAGGTAAAGTGTCCGGATGCTGGGATCTTTGATGAAAGGCAGGCTGGTTAATCCGGTGCTGCCGCACGCAATCAGAGCGTCAGACAGCAGACATCCCGCTGGAAGGGACGCCATATATGTGGATGGACGGATAACAGGATGACCCACAACACTGGCTCCGCCCCCTCTGCTTCTAACCACACCTGCTCCAGCTCTAACACCTACACTAGGTGCTAAAACTTTGGGTTGCTTTGTAGGAGGAGGGCGGGGCCTCTGTATCTGCAGTACAGATCTGGTCGGCTTCCGCGGGAGAGATGCAGCAGTTCTGATGACTGAGGGACTTTTAGTGCGAGCAAAAGTTTTAGTTAAGCCTGGGACATAATCATCATCTTCATCAGCATCACTATCATCTTCCAGATAGTCGTCATCATCATGGTCATCATAGTCAAACAGATCTGGGAACGTATCAGGGGGCGTGGCTGTCGGTAAATTCCTAATTCCTAGCTTAGGTGCTTGCAGTTTGATCTTCAGTGGTGGTGCAGGCTGTGTACAGAACATGAAGAGATCATATAAAGCCATTTAGAGCACTGAGATGATCATCATCGTTATTTATTACTCTACTGATTCATGCATCACGTTACATTTACAGCTTTCCCTGGTCTTGGCATTTTCTTCGGCTTGACCTCTACAATGACCTTTCCCTGTGACACGTTCTTCTTTCTAGTCAGTGGATGGACTTTCTTCTGTCCACTTGTTTTCTCCAGATTCACTCTATGGGCTGGTTTCTGGCGACCACCCTGAAGCCTCGAGGCAGGTGAAGCTGAAAACAGATAAAAATAAAACAAGCATAACATTAAAGAGCAGCGGGTCAAGAGAATCAGCAGAACCAACAATTTTAGAAACTGGACTGGATGATAAAAAACAAGATGGATATTCAACACTATGTAGGACCTTACAGATCAAACCAGATGTTAAAGTGCATCTGAAATTAAAATTGGTGTTTCAGAGCTTTTGGTATCTTCCACTACATTTAAAAAAAAGTTTATATATCATCATTTTATATCGAAGGATATTCTCATTTTTTAATTTTAGAGTTCACCACTTCTGGGAAAACGTAAACAATTTCTGATGACTCCTCCTGAACTCGTCTTGAGTTCGCCCAGTTAAATGAGAACATAGTATATGACCCATCCCCAGGGGCGTGTCTTTCTCTACAACAGTAAACATGATTCATTGGTGTGTTTTGTTTTTTTTTGCTTTGTATCTTCCCATGCACTTCCCGTTTCCAAACATCTAGAAACATTTGGTAGAGAATAGATGGGTGGAGTTTATCAATTTGGAAGAGGGTGGAGTTTGTGTGAGGTATGTGGGTTGTTTTGGAGGTGTGTGTACCTTTATTCAGGCAAGGCACTCCACGGCACTGAACCACACCATTTCTACACTTACACCTGTTACATGCATCTGAAGACCAAACAGCTCCTTCAAAGAGGAAGATCCCGTTCACCAGGCACTGAGTGCTAGGCACTGACACACACACACACACACACACACACACACACACACTTCATAATTATACAGTTCAAACATCTGGAACTTGATTTTATCTTTTAGGTTCTAGTCCTACACTAACGTCTCCGATTGGCTGAGATCCCAAGATCAGAGAGTTACTGGTGTGTCATTCACGAACAAATCAACTCTGTGTCGACTCTTTCAGGTGAACATTACGACTAAATCAGGACAAGACTGATACTCCTGTGATTCTTGTGCTGAAAATCCATCACTATTGTCTAGTTGTGATTCTGTATCACATCCTCCCCTGAGGTTTTGGGCACAGTGTAGAAAATTAAAACCAGTTCAACTGAACATGAGCTTTTACCTGAATTGTTCATTGCCTTCGGTGATTTTAGATATATTTCAATATTTAAGCGTGTATGTTGTATAACAAATGCAATGCAAAGTATAATGCGTTAAATAATTCTATAATAATGATAAAGACACACAACACTCAACAGATTTACAAGAAAAAAAACCAGGCAGTGTGAGGCTTGGGATTCAAAAGAGTCGTCTTGTAGTGGGCGAGTCCAATGATTCTGATTCACTGAAAAGAACCAGAACTCTCATCACCAGGGGCGACATCTCTCATAGCATCTCACACACACACCACCTCCAGTACAGCAGTAATCTCATACGACAGTAAAGAAGAAGATTAGAGAAATCAAACACTTGGTGTGTGTGTGTGTGTGTGTGTGTGTGTGTGTGCAGATGAGAAAACACTACAAAAAAAGCATAAGCTGCTTTATTAACAGGATTTATGAATGAGTGTGTCTTTCATATAAGCCAAATAAGATTGTTTTTCAGATTTGCATTAATTAATATGCAAAAAAGAGAGACAGGGTGGAGACAGGTTAATTAGGGTAAGTAATCACTTGCAGTGTGATTTAGTGCAGTCTGAGAAGTACTTCGGGAACAGAGACTGTGTGTGTTAATGAATACGACTGAAGGGCAAATAATAAACATGAGAAGCCTGTTTTCATTAAATCTCAAAATTATGAATTAATTTTACAAATTGGCTTCAATACAAACATTTCACAAGGCTGTAAAAATGTTTTCTTTCCATCTTTTCCACCTTCACACTGCTTCCAAAAAAGACAGACTCTGTTATCTGGGCCGAACACGTCCCTGTCATGTGTGTGATTTGAGACACCGCTAACTTCAGATAAAAAGTTTGAGATTCAGATAATATACAAGAGTCATGAAAACTCACCTGGATTTGCAGGTGTGTTAAATCCAGCTGTTGCTGCCACAGTCCGGCTCTTCTGTCTCTCATCCCTCCAGCTCACTCGTAGGCCGTATGTGGCACTCACACACACAGACAGATACACACACGTGTAGAATAAATGCAGATGCATGATTTGTGTGTATGTATGTGAGATTTGCGTAATGCTGAGTAGTGAGTGTACGAGTGAGTGTGTGTGAGCCTCTTATACTCTCAGACTGGGGGTGGAAAACATCTAACAAAACCCCTCTTTCATTCCCCCTTAACACTCCAATCCACCCCCTAACACACACACTGAGCTCAGTCGGACAGAGAGGGCGTACCTGTGGCCAGAATAATTACTACAGAAACACACTTCGCCTACCATCAAGTTGCGTTTGAATCCTGCACTCTGATTGGTCAAAAAGTGTTGATTAATTTTCTCTGACAGTCATGCCACTACAGCACTGTTTATAGCTGCTATACCATAAATAAGAACACAAAGTAACTTCCAAACCATTAACTGTAACTGTAAAACTACAGGTTGTTATTTAATTAATAATAATTAATATAAGTAAATGTTATTGAATTGGTGTGACGTGCTGTTTATGTCTCTCTGTCAACGTGCTTAGCTTAGCAGCTGCAGGATGTTAAGAGGCCAAACATATGTGTTAACAGCGCCATAAAATAAATCATCATCCATACAGCACACTTTTTGAATGGAATAAAAACGTGTTCTGTTCCCTTCTAGCGGGCTTCATTCATTTGGTTTGATAGTATGCAATATTGTTAGCATATCGCTTATCCTACGTGTATTACGTCACTCTACCCAATGGAGAAAGAGCGTTGAATATGGTTTACGATATTGCACATTGTCAAGACAACATGACGTCACACATCGGGGCTCATGTGAATATCCAGTGACTTTTCTGCTGCACATGTACAGAAGCATTTCTTTGTTCGCCAGGAAAGAGAGAAGATGAGGCTAATCCAATGCTACTGCTAGGATTAGCTATGCTAATAAACTGAAAACTGAAACTAAAGACCTGCTGAAAAACCGAAAGGCTACCAAAACTTCATTGTAGTTTCTTCACGCATATTTACAAGAGAAAAACATACCAACAGTCATCAAAAAACTGGAAAAGAGACACGTTGGAGATGTAAAACTTCTGCACTAGTGAGCAACTATGACAATTTGTAAGAAACATGGCCGCCAGGTTTGCTTTGTTAAATACGGAAGATTCTGAGAGAATTTTGGCTGCCAGATCACTCCATTGTGTGTAGCTGTCGATGTTGATTTTAAAAGTAACTAAGTAAATTACACAGGGAAATGAATACTTAAGTCTGAGTGAAAAATACTGTGACGAGCGTGCAGCATGGAAGAAGAGTCTGGAGACAGAAATCTTAGTTTCTCAGTTGTTAGCCTATGCTACTTGCTTTCGATAGCACTGCCTCATTAGCATTCACTAACATTACTAATGAACGCTACACCGGCTGGAAGGTGACTTCACTGCTGCACTAACTTGCGGGTAAGCTAGTGTTGGCCTTTGAGAATGCTGATCTGCTGATATGAAGAGAATGTGGATGTATAATAATAATAATAATAATAATAATAATAATATTGGCTGGCTGTTTTCGTGGTCTATCAGATATATTCCATTCAGCTACTCATCTTCGACTCGTTCAGTATCATGCTAGCTGAATGGAATATATCTGATAGACCATGAAAAAAGCCAGCCAATATTTTTAAAATATTACATGCAAACAGCTAGCTAGTAATCACACTGGTCAGTTGGTGTTGAAGTGGCTAGTAATCTTGGTGGTTAGTTAGTATCACACTATAAAAAATAATATATTAAATAAAGTCAGAGTTACAGCTAGAGGCCTCACTGCATTAGCTACACATTAGCTACAGAAACTAGCTACCTAGCTTGGATTGGGTTCTAAAGGGAGACTCTTTCTGTTACAGCGATAATAAAAATTTTATTTTATGTAGTTAGGGTCAAAGTTAAATTAATAATAAAGCGGGATAAAAATGTCTGGCTGCATTTGCAAGTATCAGAGTCAATGTCCTGTAGCCTGGAGCTAATACAGGCACTTTAGTGTTCAAGTGTTTAGAACGATAAAGTCAGACGAGGTGAACTTCCTTTGAAGTTTCTGACTGTAACTGATCTAGCGGACCAATCAGAGCGGAGTATTCTACAGAGCCGCAGTGTGAGAGAGACGCTGGAGTGTTTCCTCGCTAACGGCTGGAGTGAAGGTGCACTGTATCACACACACACGGCAGTGAAGGAAAGCTTTGTGTGTGTGTGTGTGTGTGTGTGTGTGTGTGTGTGTGTGTGTGTGTGTGTGTGTGTGAAATTCCTGTCTGAAAACAGTGTCTCTCTGAGGCAACCACAGTCTGATTTACATAAATATTACTGGATAGAATAAAGACACTTACTGCTAGTGCACTCAGACATTAGGGCCTAAGTGTACATTAGTGTACATGATTAGTGTGCACTTACTCAACATACTCAAATAAGATGTACTGTATTTATATAAGCGGTTTGGACAGAGAGCGCCCTTCTATATTACTGACATCAGCATTACAGCCTCAGATGTACCTACAGACTTCAACATGGTTCAGAAGTTACGGTACGCGAGAGTTACGCGTCTGTGGGCGAAGCTTGTCTAAATCAGAGGCGGCTCAAGTTACGCTTGATTCTGAGTTTTTTCTTACGTATTTTTTTCTCGTGTGATTTCAGCTCCAGTGAGGAGCAGGATTAAGTCCAGCGCCACCATCTGACAGTGTGATGTCACCATGTTTGACGTTACGCTGAAACGTATTTAATTTTGGCTGTAAATTTACTGACACACTATGGAACATTATTCAAGGACAAAATTAAACACATACATAACATTGACTCATTAATAACGTGGCACTCGACGTCTTTTCTCAGAGCGAGGACACCGGAGGAGACGCATCATAATCAGAAACATCGTTTATCTCGAGGAGTAAATTGATGAACCTGAAGTTTGTCTGTAAGTGTAGCGGATGAGCGCTCAGTCAGATTATCCTTCAACCTTCAAACCATGCACTGGTGTTAATTTCATTAATTCAACAAATCGAAATAACTCAGTGTGATCTAATAGAGTATGAGTATATCCACAAACACATGATGATTTCATAACCTTTCATAAACATAATACTGGAATAAAATATAAAATAACAGCGTGTGCTGGATCAAGTGCTATTCTACGTCCTGCTGAGTAATGAGTGTGGAAGCCATTTGTTGAATTAAACCAGTGATTAATGAGATTACAACTAGGACTATTCCTGCAGTAATATATTAGCAATATAGTATACCATGAAATACTTTCTCATTCATACATCATCATATGCAATTTGCTTTTATTTTACATCATAATTCATTTGAAGGCATAGAAATGAAGCTATTTCCTTTTTCAGTCCGTATTTTCTATCCCTGATTTTTTTAAAGGGTGACTTTGTTTAAAGTCAGTGGTCTGGATCAGTGTTTCTCAAACAGTGGGCCATCTAGTGAGCCGCAATTGTTTTTTCAAGTTAAAACTAATTTTTAGTAGGGTACAATTGCTGGGTTGCATCCAATATCACATCCACCTCATTAGATATGTGAGACAGGAAGTGGTGGTCAGCTGAGCTCACTGTTCACAAAGCGTTACCATCACTGGAGTGCCTTACTAGTCGTTAAAATGCCCTAAGCTTGCTTTGCACTGTTCAAATTGAACAAACCATGAAACTGATGAAAGGTTCTTCTGCGTTCCTCATGAAATGATAAAAAAGGGTGAAAGGGCAAAGAATTTTACCAAAAGACGACAAGAAAGGTGGCTCTTGAACCTTTCACTGTGATGGAAGGGAGCCGAGTCGCAGAACGCTCGAGTTTGCAGTGATCACTTTGGGAAAGGTTTGTAAATTCCTCTGATTTCTTTAGCTTGGATTCGCAGATCACTGACTTTGCTCACCATTTTCTGTTATTTCATGGTATTTTGAAGTTGAGGAGACGCTTCAGTCCTCAGATGTGTTTTTGTTTACTGTTTGATCGTGGTCGCCATATTGTAAACTAACGTGTATGTAATATATATAATCCCCAGGTCTTTAAAGGGGTTTCTGTGGATCTTTGTGAATGATTTACCTGGAAGAGAAGAGCAGGGAGGATTGAGACTCGAGCAGCTGTGGTTTGTTTACACCCGATACTAAAACATGTAGCGTCCTAGCAACCATCACAAAGACCTGGACAAAAAGCCCAGAAACTCCTCCTTACCCGGGCAAAAACGATACAGGATTTATCTTGTAGTGTCCTGATCCCCAGATCTTTAACCCAGACACATATAAAAAAGTTGTTCTCCTCCAGGATCTTCCAGGTTTCCATCTGTGTGTCTGTGTAGAACGATGTTTGAGATGTCGGGGAACTCAACGGATGGATAATTTTCCAACTCATAGGAAAAATCCTTCTTTGTTAGTGTGTAAGGATCTAATCCCATTGAGTGGTTTCTATATCCACTTCTTTTGAGTGTACTTCTTGGTTTTAATAACTTGCTTATTTGCTGAACACAAACATGGCAATAAGTTCTTGTGTTAACGGACCAGACTCCACTTTTGGATCATTAATCCCTTTTGACTGAGAATGACTTGCACGCATGGGCTTGGCTTCTGGCACATCCATACAGTTTTAAATACAATACCTACAATTAAAAACAGTTTATTTTTATTGGGGACTGATGTTGCCTCCCATTAATGCACTTTACAATAGATTATTAGATTCTAATAGAATAGATGAGCCAAAATAATTGGGGGTCATTTAGGGTCACATTATTAGTCTTTGCTCATATTAGGAAGCTGTTTGCTATGATGGTTGTTGATTCACTTCCTGTTGTTCAAATCCAAAATAAAAAAGTTAAATAGGGAATCATTTTAAACACATAAACAGTCTCCAGCAGCTTCCTGTCTGTCTGTCTGTCTGTCTTTAATGTATTCTCAAACTTTCAGACGAAAAACAAAACATTATATGCCTGTAATAGACACGAGTGGGACGTTTTTAACCATGTAAGTGCACTTCAGGATGTGTTTGGGATGTGACAGCAGAGCCTCGGAGGGTTTGGGCTGAGCGTAGGCGACCCCTCACATCACGCCACACTGTTTTCTATTTTGTTCATGACCAAGTGCGAATCAATGGCTCCAAGGTTGACCTACACACCTACACACACGCACACACATGTATATAGTTGGTGGAGCCAGACATGTCAGAAATACGATTGCACTCACCTCACATGAGGATGGATTTTCACAGCCAGTGTAAACAGTGCAGACTGTGGAGGAGACGCTGGTGAGGGAGTTCAAACCGCAACCTCAGCTCATACCTACACACACTCACACTTCAGCAATAATAATAACAGCAACTCAAAAAACTAATTTTTACAAAGTCGTGCTTGAGTTGGGTCATAATCTTTATTGGCAAACACACCCATCAGGCATATCATTTAAACCCACTGACAGGTGAAGAAGTGAATAACATTGATTATCTCATTACAGTGGCACCTGTCAAGGGGTGGGATATATTAGACAGCAAGAAAGAGAACAGTCAGTTCTTGAAGTTGATGTGTTGGAAGCAGGAAAAATGGGCAAGTGACTTTGACAAGTTGTGATGGCTAGATGACTGGGTCTGAGCATCTCCAAAATCTTGTGGGGTGTTCCCGGTATGCAGTGGTTAGTACTGAACAAAAGTTGTCCAAGGAAGGACAACCGGTGAACCGGTGACAGGGTCATGGGCATTGAAGGCTCATTGGGGCATGAAGGCTAGCTCATATGGTCCAATCCTACAGAAGAGCTACTGTAACACAAACTGGTGGAAAAGTTAAAGCTGACACCTTTCTGTTTTATCCAGCATTAACTTTTTCAGTAGTTTGTGCTACAGTAGCTCTTCTGTGGGATTGGACCATATGAGCTAGCCTTTGTGCCCCGTGTGAGTCAACGAGCCTTCGACACCCATGACTCTGTCGCCAGTTCACCAGTTGTCCTTCCTTGGACCATTTTTGTTTGGTACTAACCACTGCATATCGGGAACACCCCACAAGATGTGCCATTTTGGAGATGCTCAGACCCAGTCATCTCACCATCACAACTTGTCAAAGTCGTTCAGATCCTTACGCTCGCCCATTTCTCCTGCTTCCAACACATCAACTTCAAGAACTGACTGTTGTCTTGCTGCCTAATATATCCCATCCCTTGACAGGTGCCACTGTAATGAGATAATCAATGTTATGGTTTTAACGTTATAACTGATTGGTGTATTTATTTACTTTTATACCATACCACTGCTGAATTCTGGATTCTGAGTCTTTTCTGGAAGGAGTCTCCAGTGTCAGAGCTTTTTAACAACAAGTGGTAAAGCTGTAACTTTACCATGTTTCCAAACATGCTGTGTTTTTTTTATCTGATTAGCTTCAAGAGAGAGAGAAAAGAGAAACCAATGAGGGAACAACTGTTTATAGCTGCTATAATGTAGATGATAACAGAAACTAGCCTGTATTATGGATGTTCCACAACAGTAAATGTTTTGTTAGCTGCAATTTGAAGGTTGGATTGATGTCGTTTTCCAACTCGGCACGTTTGACTTGCGAAGTGGGGAAAAAGCACGGATGCCTCATTCTTCTGTTAGCAACAAGCCAGAAAGCTAACTGTGATGAGTGATATACAGTATTTAACTCCTCAAACCACAAACTGTGTAGTCAGTGTTTTAGATTTAATGTCTGTATGTTGATTGAGCTAAGGCATGGTGGAGATGGCGGCAACATAAACAGATCAAAAGTATGATGTGTTGTTCTTTAATCAATAAAGCTGCAATCACTGGCAAATCGTTGTGTTATGGGAGAAATAAATCACTTTAGTATGTGTTAATAGGAAAATAATCAACGTTTGAATGGTAACTAATGTTACCATCACTCAGGATTTAACTGTAGCAACAACAAGAAGACAAGTTAGTGAGCTATGGCTGTACTTTAAAAATTTAAATTCATTATTAAGATTATTTGTGGGCGGCACGGTGGTGTAGTGGTTAGCGCTGTCGCCTCACAGCAAGAAGGTCCGGGTTTGAGCCCCGTGGCCAGCGAGGGCCTTTCTGTGCGGAGTTTGCATGTTGTCCGCGTGGGTTTCCTCCGGGTGCTCCGGTTTCCCCCACAGTCCAAAGACATGCAGGTTAGGTTAACTGGTGACTCTAAATTGAGCGTAGGTGTGAATGTGAGTGTGAATGGTTGTCTGTGTCTATGTGTCAGCCCTGTGATGACCTGGCGACTTGTCCAGGGTGAACCCCGCCTTTCGCCCATAGTCAGCTGGGATAGGCTCCAGCTTGCCTGTGACCCTGTAGAACAGGATAAAGCGGCTACAGATAATGAGATGAGATGATTTGTGATTCTAAACAAGCATCGTGTTTCTGAAATAAAATCACTACCAAGTATTATTTTGTCGCCACCTCGTGGCCGCTCGTGTTACTGCAGCTGTATTGTAAATGGCGTCTATGGGAAGTTAATGGAGTTTTCACTTCTGGCTCTAAAACGATCACTCGTTAAGTGTCTTATGATCATTATTTCAGTGTAAAGATCAGCACAGCGCCTGAAGATGAGCACAACGTTGTTGTCTTGGTCTGAAAAAATACTGCAGCTTCTGCGCCGGATGAACAGCTTTCATTTGCCAGGTCTGTAGCCGCCGGGGGTGTTTTAACATTTCACTGCACCGCTGTATATCTTGCATCTGCCTGGACTTCCGGTTTCTATCAGAGACTGTATTTCGTGTTGGAATGTAACAATAGATAAATAAATAACCAGGAAAGCACAAAACTAGACGACCACAACATATAAAATCTCACTTTTTTTTTAAACTGATATCCTGAACTACTGATATCCTCGATAACCGTGATCATTGAATTCGGTCTATGTATTTATTTACTTTTATCCCGTGTTACTTTCATATAATTCAGAGTGAAATAACAGTTAGAGTTAATTAATTTAAATATTATTTGGACGACTTTAGATTGAGTGAATACTCGCCCGGTTTGATTGGTTTTAAATCAGGCGCTGATAAAGCCACCTCTGAAAAGGTCCTTGGGATGCAGAATAAATCAGCAAACCGAAAGTGACAGAACAATATACAGCACTAAATGGTGTCAGGATTGTAGAAACAGTTAAATTAACTACTTTCTGGTCTAAAATGTGAAACGTGAATAAAAGTTGTATGTGATACAAAAGTTGAGCTGTTTTGAAAATGTTTATTCAGGAACATTTAGCCAAAATGTAGAGACTAGCATTAATGCCTTACATTTCCGGGGGGCGGGGTTTGATCCTAAGCTCCAGTTTCTATCTAAATTCATTTAAATTTATCCAAAAACATAATGCTAGGTGGATTCATGGATCGAAATTGCCCTAAGATGTGAATAAGTGTGATTCACGTGTTTTGTTTGTTTGTTTGTTTGTTTTTGCAGGCTCTAGTTTAGAGAAATGTCTGCGGTTCGAGATTGCAGGTCAGCATGTGGGCTGGATCAGGCCGGATGTAGCGTCAGTGCTGCACCGTTTCCCAGATGTCTTCTGTACAGTAGCGGGCGCTATAGAGCTCTGCCCCACGCTAGACTCGTATGAGCGCAGGACTCAGGCGGTGGAGGTCGTGCTGCAGGTGCTCAGAGAGGAGGCGGGGTTTACATGTCTAAAGGGGTGGAGAAATGAGGTCAGAGCTGAGAATGTTTGTTTTGGTCAGTAATTCTAAGGTCTCACATAGCCGATTGATCCTTGAGAACCGTGGCTGGGGCTGTCGTGGCCATTCCGGCAGATTTTGGGGGTGATCTGTTGCCTAAATCTCATCTCATCTCATTATCTCTAGCCGCTTTATCCTTCTACAGGGTCGCAGGTAAGCTGGAGCCTATCCCAGCTGACTACGGGCGAAAGGCGGGGTTCACCCTGGACAAGTCGCCAGGTCATCACAGGGCTGACACATAGACACAGACAACCATTCACACTCACATTCACACCTACGGTCAATTTAGAGTCACCAGTTAACCTAACCTGCATGTCTTTGGACTGTGGGGGAAACCGGAGCACCCGGAGGAAACCCACGCGGACACGGGGAGAACATGCAAACTCCACACAGAAAGGCCCTCGCCAGCCCCGGGGCTCAAACCCAGGACCTTCTTGCTGTGAGGTGACAGCGCTAACCACTACACCACCGTGCCACCTTCTGCAGAATGTTGTTTCATGAAAATTTTGAACTTGATGGTTACAGTGGAATGCTACAGTAACCCCCGGTAGCCCAAGTAAGCCTCACAAATGCCCTCACAGTTGCGATGGATGAGTTCATCCAGCACTTGACCCACAATTTTCAACATGACCAAACTTTCCGGGGATGGAAGCCACACCCTCACGGTTGTCAAGGTAGCTCCCTGGCTGTCACGCATTCCAACGGAAGGGCCTGGAACGTGTACCCGTTGAACCCCAGAAGGTTCAAAATCATCTACCGTGAAGTGACTCCTGCTCTGTCAGACCTTAGCTTTACAGAACCTTAATCTCTGAGCTGCGATATTTTAATATTTGTAATCTAAAATGTTCTTCATAACCTGAACTGTTCTCTATAATTTCAGATGATCTTCCTATGTGCTGCTCCTCATAATTTGAGATGTTCTCTGTAATCTAACAGATTTGTAATCCATGCTGTTCTTCCTAATCTCAGCTGTTCTTGAGATGTAATATGAGATGCTTTAGGTTAGCTGAGATGTTCTCTGTAGTTGCAGAGGTTCTCCATATTCTGAGGTGCTCTCTGTAATCTGAGAGTTTGTTCATAATCTGAACTGTTCTTTGTAATATAAACTGATATTTCCTGTTCTTTTTCGTAATGTAACCGATGTAACTGTTCATCATAATCTGAGGGGTTCTTAATATACCAAGATCTCCTCTATAATCTAGACTGTTATTCCTAATCTGAGATTTCCTCCATAATCTGAGATGATCTGTGTAATCTACAGTGTTCTTCATAATCTGAGATGTTCTTTATAGTCTTTGAGTATAAACTTTCCTGGAATGTGAAATGTTCTTTATACTTAAACAGTTCTT
Organism: Neoarius graeffei; assembly: GCF_027579695.1. Lineage (NCBI taxonomy): Eukaryota > Metazoa > Chordata > Actinopteri > Siluriformes > Ariidae > Neoarius > Neoarius graeffei. The sequence goes on from NC_083578.1 coordinate 90,751,510, forward strand.
CATGATCTAAACGATCCAGTGCAGGATTGATGTTTTGTTTTTAATCTGTAGAAGTACGCGGTGATGCCAAGGTTCTGTGACACTCCGCTGATGGACATAGAGAGAGCAGCGACAAGTACGTGTTCATACGTCACACACACCAAACGCTTCACTGAAAGGCGCTGTGTGATCATGCTAATGCTAATCGTTTTATTTTATAGTACATTTTAGATGGTATCATTTTAAACTGGAGAATAAATCCTAAATATAAAAGCAAAAATTTTCGTATCATGTTAATAAAACCAAATTATAAAAGTGTCATCAAAGTATGTACCAGTAGAGGGCGCTTGATAAATGTTACTTAAATATTCAGCAGCACATGTATTTGGTATGAAATGTTCATTTGACAAAACAGGTTTTTCTGAATCGCTGGACTTGACTGGTTCGAATCGACACCAATCATTTAAAAAAATTCCACTGACTGAATGTTATTTAGCGCTAAACTAATGCGCTAGCTGTGTGACATTACTACATTCGTGTTACTGAAAGTCTGAATGCAAGCTTGCGAGATGTTTCACAACAGAATTTATAAAGTTACTGTGATTATTTAATAGACTTGAAGCTACAGTAAACTAATGTGCTCACATTGGGGAAGTTTTCTGTTAACTCAGTTGTTGAAAATCACATCCAAGAATGTTTTTTAATTTTCGCTCCTCTCTGTTGTGTGTGTGTGTGTGTGTGTGTGTGTGTGTGTGTGTGTGATGGTGCAGGTCTGTTTGGAGTGAAGCGTTATGGCGTCCATGTTAATGGATTCAGTCGAGACAGAGAGGGGAAGCTGAGCATGTGGCTCGGCAGGAGATCCAACACTAAACAGACTTATCCTGGAAAACTGGACAACCTGGTATACACACACACGAATGAATGCTTAATTTAATCTAATCTCAATAAGATGATAACATGATGTTATCAGGAAGTCAGAGTGAGTCATGTTAGAATGAGATTAGCGAGAGACCGGAGTAATGTTAGCATGAGATTTGCGTGACATTAGTGAGAAACCGGAGTCATGTTAGCGTGAGATTAGCAAGAAATTGGAGTAATTTTAGCATGAGATTAGCGAGAAACCAGAGTAATGTTAACCTGAGATTAGTGTGAGACTGGAGTAATGTTAGCGTGAGTTTAAACTTTACTTTAAGTTTAAGCAATCTCAGAACAAGATACAACACTTCTATGACCACTTGTGTGTGTGTGTGTGTGTGTGTGTGTGTGTGTAGGCAGCAGGGGGTCTTGCGGCCGGATGCAGTGTTAAACACACGCTGGTGAAAGAGTGTGAGGAGGAAGCATGCATCCCTCCATCACTGGCACAGAGAGCACAACCTGTAGGAACCATCAGGTACATCATCCTAATCCTCTGACATCACTTTCTGTTTAGCCTGGGCCCGCCCATCCTAAGCATGACGCAACATGAGGGCCTGTTGCGAGCTTAGTCTGGCCAGGCAAGCTATCTCCAGCTCTTCCAAGCTCCCGAAAAATCGGGAACCAATCAACTTTGAGCATCTCCAACGGCCCTGGGTAGAGGCGTGTTCAAGGCAGTGACGTAGTAGAACTGCGACCGGAAGCCATAGATTGTTTACAGAATCTATGCCGGAAGCGCTTCATTCACTAGAAACATTACGAACATGGAGCAAGTTCTCATTGAAAACGGAGCAAAGAGCAGCCCTGGAGGTATTTATTGAAAGGAAGGATGTTTTCGCCTTGCTCCCGACCGGCTTCGGTAAGAGTTTAATCTACCAGTTAGCCCTGTCGCGTCACATACAGTGGATCATTGTCCTCAATAAATAAATGAGCAAGTATAATATTTTTGTCTCATTTGTTTAACTGGGTTCTCTTTATCTACTTTTAGGACTTGTGTGAAAATCTGATGATGTTTTAGGTCATATTTATGCAGAAATATAGAAAATTCTAAAGGGTTCACAAACTTTCAAGCACCACTGTATGTCAGAGGAAAGAGTGATGTGATTGGTTTAAGCTTCGTCACAGCCTTTTCTGGCTTCGACCAGTAGCAAACTGAGGCATTTCAGGGAGGCGGGTCAACCACGGGCTCTGGGAAACGGTTGGGTTTAATATCTTGGCCAGACCAATAGCTCGGAGAGCTTTGCAGTCGGGTTAGCCAGACTAGTTTCTGTTATCATTTTCAAAACAGTGATGTCAGTGAGGTCCTCTGTAATAGTGCGTGCTAAGCTTGTGCTTGGTGCTTCAGTAAAATGAGCCATTGCATCATCAGATGGGTGGGTGTGTCCTAATGATCACTATAACCATGACAACAGGTGTGATGGATTAGATTGGAGGTTTAACGAAGCAATAGAACTACAAAGCTCTGTTCTCTAACTTCGATCCTCAGGGTTCTGTAGATGTACGTGTTTTAATTACATCTGTCCTGTTTCCTGTTCAGCTACACGTACGAGGACGATGAGGGCGTGTTCCCCGAGTGCCAGTTCGTCTTTGATTTGGAGCTCCCAAACGATTTCAAGCCTCAGATTGGAGACGGAGAAGTGCAAGAGTTTTATTTCTACCCCATCGACAAGGTAAAATATCTAGTGGATAATACACTATATCGCCAAAAGTTTGTGCACCCCTGAATCACAGCTTGTCATGTGACTGAGAAATCACAAAGAAGTGTAAACTCATCTGTCCTGAAGACGTCAGACAACTTAGTTACATAGCGCTGACACTGGAGACTCCTTCGAGAAACGTACGTTCAAGTGGAGCGTCTGCTATACATGTCCCTGTGAATGAGCTGTTACTATAGAAACAATATAGCGGATAAGAATGACTGTGTGAGCTGCCATTATAGAAAATTAATCAACACTTTTAGATTAGAAACTTTGTCTGTTCTTCAGTAAAAAAACAGAAATTTGTCTTAGACACGGCTTCAACAGAAATTAAAAACAAACACATTCACACACAACAACAAATAGTGCAGCCTATTTTGTGCTGTTTAGAAGTTATTACAGTTATTTCTGACTTTTTATATTTCAAGCAGCGCTGAAAACTTCTGCTTCATTACACAACAAGGCACATTAGCTGGACAAGGCAAAATTATTCGTTTGAGGAACATTTTGGTAACGGTGTGTGTGTGCGCGCACGCAGGTGAAGGAACTGATCACAAGTGAGGAGTTTAAGCCAAATTGTGCCATGGTGGTGCTGGATTTCCTCATCAGACACTCCGTCATAGAACCTGACTCAGGTGGGTTACACCTCATCAACCCATTCTCTAAACCTGTGTGTGTGTAGCATGAAATTAAATTCTCAGACCTCCCCATGTGAAACTAATCCTATCCAAATAGGGCTTTAAACAGCAACATACTATCCAAACCTTCCTTAAATACTTGCAGTGTATTAATGCTTTCATTTTTGACAGTTTACACACTTTTACAGCACGCTAGCATCCGTTTTGTCTTCAACATGCAGCCCTTTGTTTAACCTCTACAGTCAGGGTGCATGAGAAACAAACCAGACTCTTGTTTTTAATGTCGTTTTGCACTTTTCTCTTTCAGAACTGTATTATCAGGAGTTTGTCGTCGGTCTGCACAGATCATTATAGAAGATGGACAACTGACTTTTTATATTTACAATCATTATAGAAGATGCAACCAAAAACACACCACTGTGAGATATGAACCTCCTAAAACATTGACCCAAGGCTGAATGAAACTTGAACACAGCATGACAGAGTTACACAAAGTTTATTTTCCATCTGCTTTTGTATACAAAAGATCATTGCTGTATCAAAAGCTTTTAATTTTATAACAATATCAACAAGAAAACGCAGAATCCCTCAAGAAATCATTTGTGTTTTATAGCCTGGCATTAAACAACAACTTTTAACTAAGTTTTCTTAAAACCGTAAAACTTCTTTTTGATTTTAGATTAAATGAAAGCGATGCAGAAAAGCCAGCAGAATGTCACAGAGCTGTTAAAGCACAGCACAGACAAGAAGTAGAAAAAAAAAAAAACAACCTAACATCACCAGAAAAAAATATATATAATATAAAACTCTGAGACGCGCCGTCATTACAGCTGAACAGTGAGAGCTGCAGGTCCGAGTCGTCCTCAGTTTACCGTGCCGAGCTCTAATCGACCTGAAACAGCTTTTAAAATGTTACAGTACGTAATTGAGCGTATAAAAAGTGAGGCGTTAGTAATGTTACTGCTAAATGCGTTTTACTCTGGAGCGCTTACACTCCAAATCACTGAGTGCCCTTCAGAGTGTGTGAGACTACAGCACTGTATCATGTTAAACACCACTAGAGAGAGAGTGTGTGTGTGTGTGTGTGTAAAATGACCAGTTCCCTTAATTAATTAAACCACATGATTCCATGCACCTGGACAGCTGATGGAAGCACACGGCTGCTCACATTCAAGAACGTTGCTATGGGAACAGCGCATGTCATGGGGGAAAACGACTCAATCCCTTTTACATTGTTACCCCACTCTCTTTGGGTCCTTTGGCCTGCTTTAGTAAATGACTTTCCCCCAGGTGTTTATCTAACCCCTAGGTTTCTCTCTCTCTCTCTCTCCACCCTTCCTTCACTTCTATGGCCTGTATTTCTGTCCCTCCCTCCCCCACTCCCTTGTTATTCCCTCATCCTCCTTTATAGGAGAGCACAAACGTTCTTCTTGCTACGTTTCTTGGCCTGCAGCGCCGCCCTGGTAGCCATTTCAAACACTTCCCTCACGCCGTCTTTAGTTTTGGCAGAACACTCCAGATAACCGGAGGCGTTGATGCGATTGGCCATGTCTCTGCCCTCTTCTGCTTTAACAGGCTCCTGTTTACAAAGAAAATAAAATATTGTTGAATAAAACTAGCATAGCAAAATTAAATATAATAATATTAATCCTAAATAATGGACTCAAAGAACCACTGATCCATAATGACCTGTTTCATCTTGGCAAGCTCCCTCCGTGTGTGTTCATCGTTCCGAAGGTCCTTTTTGTTTCCCACCAGGATGATGGGAACGTTGGGACAGAAGTGCTTCACCTCTGGTGTCCATTTCTCTGGAATGTTTTCTGTGAGGACAAAATGAAATAAGTATAAATAAACACTAAGCCAATAGTCAGATGCTTGGTTCTAACCAGGAGTCTGAAACCAATGGTCTAGAACTAACCAGCATTTAGAGCTTGAATGACTGGGACTAACAACTGGGTTTAACCAAGAACTAGAGACAAACACTGGGACTAACAAGTGTCACAGACCTAAAATCCAAAACTGACTCACCAACACAATTCGGGCTAATGAAAAAGCAAAATCAGAGACCCTGGGATCAGGCTAATGTCAAAGGCCTGTAAACTCTTCGTAAAGACTGACTACTACACAGAACCCTAGACTTGGACGAGACAAGACCTAACTATAAAGATTGAATCTAACCAAGAGTCCGAAACCCAAACTCAGGGAGCCATGACTAACCATCAGTCAGACTTATAAAGGCTGGTACCAACCACAAGTTAAACCCCAAATACTGGGAATAAAACATGTAAAGACTAACAGATAGTCAAAATACAAAGGACTGGGATTAAGCCAAGAGGTGAGCCCTAACCAAGCAACAGAACCCCAGAGACTGGGATTAACCAAGAGTTAGAACCTCAGAGACTGGGAAAACCAAAGAGTCAGCACCCCAGAGACCGGGAAATCACTGAGAGCAAAAACTCCAGACACTGGGAATAAACAAGGGTAAGAACCCCAGAGACTGAAAATAACCAAGAGTCAGAACTGCAAAAATTGGGAATAAGCAGGCATCAGAACCCCAGAGACTGGGAATAACCAAGGGTCAGAACAGCAAAAATTGGGATTAACCAGGCATCAGAACCCCAGAGACTGGGACTAACCAAGGGTCAGTACCCCAGAGACTGGGAATAACCAAGGGTCAGAACAGCAGAAATTGGGATTAACCAGGTATCAGAACCCCAGAGACTGGGACTAACCAAGGGTCAGTACCCCAGAGACTGGGAATAACCAAGGGTCAGAACAGCAGAAATTGGGATTAACCAGGTATCAGAACCCCAGAGATTAGAAATAACCAAGCGCCAGAATCCCAGAGACTGGGAATAACCAAGAGTCAGAACTGCAATAATTGGAATTAACTAGGCATCAGAACCCCGGAGATTGGGAATAACCAAGCACCAGAACCCCAGAGACTGGGAATAACCAAGAGTCAGAACCGCAAAAATTGGGATTAACCAGGCATCAGAACCCCAGAGATTAGAAATAACCAAACACCAGAACCCCAGAGACTGGGAATAACCAAGAGTCAGAACTGCAATAATTGGAATTAACTAGGCATCAGAACCCTGGAGATTGGGAATAACCAAGCACCAGAACCCCAGAGATTGGGAATAACCAAGCACCAGAACCCCAGAGATTGGGAATAACCAAGAGTCAGAACCACAAAAATTGGGATTAACCAGGCATCAGAACCCCAGAGACTGGGAATAACCACGAGTCAGAACCACAAAAATTGGGAATAACCAGGCCTCAGAACCCTAGAGACTGGGAGTAACCAAGCACCAGAACCCCTGAGACTGGAAAGAGTCAGAACCCCAGAGACTAGGAATAAACAAGGGTCATTTCCCCAGAGACTGGAAATAAACAAGGGTCATTTCCCCAGAGACTGGAAATAAACAAGGGTCATTTCCCCAGAGACTGGGAATAAACAAGGCTCATTTCCCCAGAGACTGGGAATAAACAAGGCTCATTTCCCCAGAGGCTGCGAATAAACAAGCATCAATCGTTGTCGGCTGTCCATCGCTAGCAATGATGGCTGCTTCATTAGGATGCACAGAAATGGAGATGGGCTGTGAGGCCCGCACCAGAGCTCCTCTCCTAATGAATCACCTTGCACAGTAAGGTAAGACAAACAATGTTGTGCCCCCATTATGTTGTCTCTCTGGACCTCTAGACCTGATGCCAAGTGGTGAACAAAAGTGCCACAGACCTGACAGGTATGGAAGTTGTGCCGCGACAACTGACTTGCTGGGTGATGCCATCCGTTGGCCATTTGAGTGGCTCTAACGCATGCCATCTGGTGATGTGCCATTGCCCCTGTTGGGTTCATCTGCCACTCTGCACCAAAAAGCATCCTTCTGCCAGCGCCTTATTGGTGATGTACTATTTAACCCATAGCTGGAACCCAGGCAGGTGCTACCACTCCGGGTCAGAGCAGACCTGGGAGCAATGGTGATTATGGGGTAATTCCACTTTCCCCAATACTCAAGGCCTCCTGGGCCTGAGACTCATCTCCGGTTGCAATTTAAAAAGCCGTACCCAGGACTAGGAATGACAGTATAACGCTTAATGGATAGAAATAGAGAATAGGATAGACTAAGATAACTTGGGAGATAACAGAATAGAATGAAAAATTAGAATATAGAGAAATAGAAAGTATGTTCACAGAACAGAAGAGAAAATGACAAAAAAAATAGGATAGACATTAGGACAATATAAGAGAGTATATTATGAGAAAACAGAAGGAAATATGATCGAATAGAAAGCATTTTGAAGATGTAGAAAAGAGTATGACAAAATGCTACACATATTCCTTTTAGTTCGTAGAAAAGAATACACAATCATCACAATACAGCAGAACAGATTAAAAGAAAGAAGGAAATATGCCAGAATAGAAAGCGTTATGAAGATGCATAACAGAACACGACAAAACACTACACATTTTATCCACAGAATAGACAGCCACCACAATACAACAGAATCCATCCCAAGAGAAAAAAAAGAAGGGAACACATCAAAATAGAACAGAATAGAACAAACCATGGTGGTATAAAACAGAACACAACAAAAGTGTCAGTAACCCAGTACCCCAAGGGTCAGTACCCCAGAGACTGGGAAACCACAGAGTCAAAACTCCAGACACTGGGAATAACTAAGTCATTACCCCAAAGACTGGGAAGAACAAAAGGCCAGTTCACACCAAAGACTAGTAACAAGACGAGCTGCAACTACTTTTTACCAGCAACTTCTTGCAACTTGTTACAACAAAGCATTTTAAAACCAGGGAGTTCACACCACTGCTTGCAACAGCACCACCATTTCAATAACAATCCCTTTGTTATACACCATTTGTTGTTAGCCTACTTCAAGATGGATGCAAACACAGCGGTAACCACTTTACTGAGAGTAATAACCACTACCGGTATGAACAGGTAACAGAGATAGAGCTGTATAACAAAAAAGGAACCCTGGATATGGACTTGGAAGCGGATACTACATTGGCAGACACTTGGAGCGTACACTACGCTTTGCAGGGAGTTGGAAAGTGGTGACAAGCAAGTGACATTCTACAATGGTTTCATTATGTCGCAAGTCTTTGGTGCGAACTGGCCTTAAGAGTCCCAACCACAGACACTGGGATTAACCAAAAGCCAAAACCACAGACCCTGGGACTAACCAAAAGTTAGAACCCCAAGGAGTACGACTAACTGAGTGTGAAAGATCTAAAGACTGGGACAAAACACAAGAGTCCTAAAGAAAAGGAGTAACCAAAAGTCAGAAACTCAACAACAAAGAGACAGACCCCCAGAAACTGGGAATAACCAAGTGTCAAAACACCACTGACTGGGAATGAGTCAGAAACCCAGGGAATAACTAAGAGTCAGAGCCCCAGAGACTGGGAATAATCAGGAGTCTCAAGGACAACAATTAACCATTAAAATTATATACTTCTTAATTAAATTCTAATCCCAGAGTGTGTTCCATGTGTAAAATTCAAGATACCCTGTATGTTCAGTTGTGTTGTTGTGTTTGATGGACTCACCCAGACTGTCAGGGCTGTCAATAGAGAAGCACATGAGGATGACATCAGTATCGGGGTAGGAGAGTGGCCTCAGTCTGTCGTAGTCTTCCTGTCCTGCCGTGTCCCACAGTGCCAGCTCCACCTAACACACACACACACAACAGAGTGTTAATTACGCACACAAACAGGTTCATATCTCAGTTTGTTAATTAGTTAGGTACAACAGCAGGTGAAAGGCAGCACAATCAAACTCGTTCGCATAAGTGTGACCGTCTGGGGTGAAACACTCACCTGTTTACCGTCTACCTCGATATCTGCGACGTAATTCTCAAACACTGTGGGGACGTAGACCTCAGGAAACTGGTCCTTACTAAAAACGATGAGTAGACAGGTCTTTCCACATGCTCCATCACCAACTATCACCAGCTTCTTGCGAATTGCAGCCATCTGAACATCAAGGCAAAGCGACTTAGCAAAAGATCGTCCAGTAATAATATTCACTATGTAAGAGACAAAGTTTCTAAGAAACAAGAATTGTTTGTAGTATCTGCATTTTCGTAAAAAGATTACACAACAAATTTTTCTTTTGATTTTAACCGCTAGATTGTGCGTTTTAAAATGGTAAGTTAAGACCATGATATTTTTATCATACCGTGTGAATTTCGTTCTACTAAACAACACTAAACTGTCCTGAAATAATAGGACGACTTGGTATCTGGAAACTTTTAGTGACAGAACGTTCAGGCTCAGCTAGCTAACTATTTTGGCGAATATTAATGATGAACAAAATTGTAATTGTTGTGGCTGCGTTATAGTTGTACAGGTTTGGCTTCTGTTAAATAAATTACAGATACTTTGACTATATAAATTGTTGACAGCCTACAAAAGTCCCTCTCATGACATCCTGTGACAGACCTGAGTAAGTTTACTAGCAGATAAATATCCAACTAGCTAACATTGGTAATATTAGGCTACATGGGACGTCAAAGGGGCGTTCCTAATTTGCATATTCATAAATTCTGACGTATTTTCTCCGGATAAAGGACTAGACGTGTTCCTAACCTGCTTTTAAAACCTTTAGACATTACAATTATGTTACATTCTACAAATCAGTTTAATTTGTTTACAAATGAGTTCTGTGGAACTTTAATTTTTTTAAAGCCATTTCAACACAGCAACATTGTTCTCTTTTTACCTGACCTAAAATATCAGGACGAAGGGGCTTGTTACAGAGTCTTACATAATTTGATCACTTATAAAGTTTTGGTTTTTAGCTCAAATTTAAAGTGCTTTCGCTCGGACTCGGATTCTTTACTTTGTTTCCGTCATCAGAATTAGCATCGTTGTTTTTTTTTCACACCTGTAATAATAAATCCTGCCTTCTACACCAGGACTGGGCAAACGATCAATAGCTGCCCACCCATTGGACAGTTTAACTCATGAGTATGACCCACTAGCCAATCCTACGACAGAAGGCGGGATTTCAGAAAATACGGGTAGGATATAAAATATCCAAAGTAGCTTCCTTGCTAATTACCGCATTCGTCACTTTAATTAAAAGTGTACGACGTGTCAGTAGTTTATCGGATGTAGTAAACTCGATATTATATTCACGGTCTTTATGGAGATTAAGCCAAGAAGTTTATAACAAAAGAGAATATAAATTTTACCGTTCTGCTTTCGAAGGTCCTCCCGCTTTCTTTTCCTGTTCACGACCCACAGGCCCCGCCCCCTCAGTACAGTTCGGTACCTCCTGACCAATCAGAGCAGAGCTACCGCGACAGAGAACTGAATACCGGAAGTGCGATCACGGTTTTTCTTTTATGAGTAATAAATAAATAAATAAATAAATAAAACAAATAAACAAACAGGAAAAAGTACACAACATTTATTCATTAATTAGTTGGTTTTAAAAATCAACGAAGGAACAAACTAAGGATTTTTTGGACTATTTGATATAAGAAACGATAAAAATTCAGTAAAATATTTTTCATTAAAACAAACAAAGCCAAAAACAAAACCTTTTGCTCATCTGCTGTTGGAGCTGGAGCTCTCTCTCAACTACTGACTGAAATTAAAATTATTCTTTAACAAATCAATTTTAAATGAATTTAAGGAATAATTTTAACCAGGTGAAACAAAATTAAAGGCAGGATAAAATACAAAACACGAATTAATTTATTAACTTAAAAATTAAAATCATTTTAACCATGCAAATCAGGAAAAAAAAAAAGTCACATAGCTGCGACATTAAAACTTGTTATAAAAAACTAGACCAAGATTTTAATTTAATGGAATAAAATCCTTTTAGTGATATTTTAAAATGGGTACACAGTCTGTTCTCAATAGTTTAGTCGCAATGATTTGTACGATGTGATACACAAGGCTGAAATTTAAAGATAAAACTGAATCACATGACACTGAGTAATAAAGTTTTATTGTGAGTTTACTAGAATTAAATGTACAGTTGAACACAAATGAACAGGAAAACATCCAAATCAGTCATTTTTTACTCGTCTGAAGACGAAGGGAGGACGATCTTGCTCGGGTCGTAGTAGTTCTCATCGATCAGAGGCAGACCCTGAGCCTCTCGGAGTACAATGAGCCGCTCGGCCTCCCGTCGAGCCCACTGCCTCATACTGCGGAGAAACGACATGCGAAAGAGGAAAAACAGGACGCAGGAATGAGCAATCATGTGCAAAAATCTGAGCCCACCACTTTTTCCTCCATTTCTGATCAGGACTACGATTTTCTGTCAAAATTCCCCATAGGCCTAGATCTTCATTAGAAAAAAAAAAAAACACACAAAAGGCTCATAAAATGTCCATCATTCAGGACCAACATTCATTTCACCCAGAGCTCATGATTTGTAGCTGAAGATTACATTCAGCTCCGTCATGGAGGCTCCTGCTTACGTACCCGTGATCCGGTAAATAGTGGATGAACGTTCCCCCGATAACAATGGCCATGGAAATGCTGAAGAAAAAAGACAACCTCATGTTCCACTCGTCTACAAACGGGTCGTCCGAGAAGCCATGGTAGTCTGGGTTCTGTCAAAAGAGTGCACACACAAACACACAAAAATATTGGCACCCCATCTAATTGCATCATTCAATGAAACTGGTTTATTCTCTGTACAGCGGTGACACTCTAACGAGAACAAGAATGTCCCTCAGAGTGTTAGTGACTATCCATTAAATACTGACGCCCTGGTGCATGACGCCTGTATCGAAGCGAGTATCACTTTAAAGAGAACCACGTGACCGATACAGTCAGAGTAGTGTATAAGGAGGTGAAGTGTTGACTGACCATCAGTGCCAAGAGACGAGTGTGAAGTTTTCCTGATGTCTGTGGTTAAGAAATGGAGGAGTATATGAGAGGGACACGACATGTAGGACGGCTTGGAGACGAGTGAGAGATGAGATTGAGATGGTTTGGACACGTACAGAGGAGAGATCCAGGGTATATTGGGAGAAGAATGCTGGAGATGGAGTTGGCAGGTCGAAGGAAAAGAGGAAGAGATGAGGAAAAGACGAGATTTGTGGATGTGGTGAAGGAGGACATGAGGACGGTTGGTGGGGCAGAAGATACAGAGGACAGGAAGAGATGGACCGACATTATCCCTCCATCCCAATTATATTACCCAGTACAGAAAGGAAGTATTATTTGGAAAGAAGACCAAATTCCTACACCCGTGTGTCTCCATGGAAATGTTTCTTTACACTCCAATATTCATATACACACACCATCAACACATCAATTATTCATTTGGTTTATTCATCCAAACACAATTCCACAGTTATGTGCATAATGCATGGAGCGAGGCTGAGCTGTCAAAGGAGGGCGGGGCTGGGCAGAAAGGAGAAGTGATATTAGTGGAAAAGCTCATCATCAGTATGTTTTAAAACTGTGGAACAATTTAGAGCAAAGAAAAAAAAAAAAAAGCAACTGGTCTGACGTGTCAGAATCTTCACCGAGCCGTAAACACCCCCCCAGCGTGTGCCGCACATCGTCATCCGACATGTTCCTGAAGACATCCGAGTGAAAAGCAAAGGTCTGAACTGAAGATAGAACTGGTTTATTCTCGTACTGCTTTCAGCTCTGCCTCTGAGAAACACCTCTTCTCTTCTTTCAGCTGTGAAGTCGTTTTGCTGAATTTAAACACACCTCAGATGTTCATTTTAATCTCGCTAATATAAAAAGGAGCTGATCAATGATGCGAAGGATAAACCAAATCTCATCCCCGGTCCTAAAGAGGAAACGAGTGCTGAAATCAACACTTCTAGTAAATTCTGTAAAATGTCGGAGAAACCATCAGCCGCTCGCACTTTATCAAACGGCTTCACCGAATGCTTTCCACGTCATCCATCAGGACTCCGCCTTTATTCATCTTCTACAGCGTTCGACATTAACGGGAGTCCCACTGTCCGTGACGACCAAACATCTGGTCAAATCCGCATCTCTCTGTCCGATGTGACGAGGTGAATATTTGTTGAAAATCACCATTTTTATAGTAATTATTCCAGAGTTAAATAAATCACAGAGGAGCTTCTGTAAAATAGGAAAGGACTCCATGTATATCTAATCCCACCCAAATAGGGCTTTAACCCACTGTATTAGCGCACCAGGAGCACACTGTCACTCTCACACAGAGTCCGATAGTTAATTGGACACAATGGTTTAAATGGTTATTTACTCTTCTATTTTAGGGGTGGCACGGTGGTGTAGTGGTTAGCGCTGTCACCTCACAGCAAGAAGGTCCTGGGTTCGAGCCCCGTGGCCGGCGAGGGCCTTTCTGTGTGGAGTTTGCATGTTCTCCCCGTGGGTTTCCTCCGGGTGCTCCGGTTTCCCCCACAGTCCAAAGACATGCAGGTTAGGTTAACTGGTGACTCTAAATTGAGCGTAGGTGTGAATGTGAGTGTGAATGGTTGTCTGTGTCTATGTGTCAGCCCTGTGATGACCTGGCGACTTGTCCAGGGTGTACCCCGCCTTTCGCCCGTAGTCAGCTGGGATAGGATCCAGCTCGCCTGCGACCCTGTAGAACAGGATAAAGCGGCTACAGATAATGAGATGAGACTCTTCTATTTTAACAGATTATTAAAAGGATATTACTCCACCTCGTGTAAACAGATCAGTCATTTCATTTCATTTCATTCAGCCTCAGTTTCCTGTATCGTGACTGAGGTGTTTATAGGAACGTTTTCTGTTCAGATTGAGCTCTCGGACGGATTATTAAACAGCGCGAGTGTAAATTGTGTCACTGAGCTCTGTATAAAATCTTGTGTGTGTTAAACAGCCTCAAGAAAAGCATCTGCTGACTCTCTATTCCCTGCCATTACCTTATTTTCTCAAGTTCACCCCCATTCCTTACATATTTTTACAGCTATTTTACATATAAAATTTCCCAATTTATGTCCCATTTCCCAATCAACTGTCAGTGAAATATAAATATAATAAATGTCTCCCGTTCACTTTGTACAGGAGATCGTTTATCGGACGCCGTCCAGGAAATCTGACAAACCCTGATTTAAGAGTATTCAATATACTCTCACTCGATTTAAACTAAAATCACGAAGTTGAAAAAGAATCACACCCACTTTGTCAATTTGTCGAAGCAGGTGTGACGTGTAGATGATCTACATAGTCAATTGTGCTTAGCCTGAGGTAAATGAAAACTCCTGACCAAGCGAGAACATTAACATCTCTCTTTATTTGCATCCCTCACTGCCATTTCTGCCTCAGGCTCTGGTCCGTCTTTCATTAAGGCTCCTGAGGCTAATTTACTCCGTTCATTTTTATTTTTGAATTTGAGCCGTTGAGCTTGAGCACCCTCATTCAACATCAAACACGTCTTGATTCTGATCTAGTCTGGAACATTTCCATCGAAAATCTGACAAGAGTCACAGTGTTTATCACAGACATCACAGTCAGATTTTCAACAAAAACAGGCAAAACGACAAGATGGATTTTCTGGGGGTTTTTTTTCCCTTTCGCTCTTGCAAACCATCCTAAAATGCTACAGGGGGTCCACGCAAACGGCACTGTGCACACACACGTGTAGAAACGATCACACACCATCAATACTCACAGGTGAAATGTCCATCCCATCCATAACCTCTGACGTGACAGTTTGTACAGGTCACTGCTGCACATGCAGCCATTTTTCTTGTAATTTTTCTCACCAGCTACATCAATAACTCGTCCAGTTTTGCGTAGCTTCCCGTAGAAAGATAAATAACCATTCCGCTACGCGATGTGAGTGGTAAGATGGTGGCCAGATGGCTTCACTCTGACGAGCCTATGAGCTCTCCAGATTTTTACATCGAGCTCTACACTCAACCAATTAAAACTCTCCTCCAGCAGCCAATCAGAAGCTGCCCCGATGAAGGCGGGTGTTTACCCCAGACAGCTGTGATGACAAACCGGACGAGATCAAACAGAATTAATACCAGTATGACATTTAGTACGTGAGATTTCAAATTTTTTGGGAGAAAAATGTTTTTCATCGATTTGTGTGGACAGTTCTAGAAAAATCACAGATTTTAGGTCACAACTGATTAATTACTTAATATTAAATCTTTATTATTTTAGTTAGTTATTAACAGGTCACTGAAATTGAACTGGTTTAATCTGAAGCGCAAATGTTCAGGAAGTTAGTAATAAACCACCGCATGTCATTCTGTAACAGGAAACTAAGTAGTGAAGGCGTGGCGTGATGAGGCGGAGTTACTCTTCCCACCCTGAAGCTGATTATTTTCCAATAACAGCACATCCCGGAGTGTTTTATTCTTCTGACACCACAGAAACTTACCAGCCATTACGATGAGCTTTATTACAGAACGACGTGTCAAACTTTTTATCCATTTATAGTTACATGGAAGTTAAATCGGTTCCTGGTCTCACTTACGTTAAAACACCAGGCTCTTGTTAATAAGACTAAAACAAACAAACAAACAAACAAACAAACTCTCTCCTCTGTCCTGAAGATGTAAGGAAACAAAGTTCCAGCTTGACCTCTGACTGTTACACAGCACTGATACTGGAGACTCCTTCCACAAAGCTTACATGGACACACCCCTGTGAACGAGCAGTTGCTATAGAAACAATAGCCTATTAGAGTGAGCGTATTTATTATAAATAAACCTGTGATGCAGAGTTGCACTACAGTCAGAGCTGCTGTTATAGAGAATCAATCAACACCTTCTCTTCTGACCAATCCGAGTCCACCGTGGAGTAAGAAGAAGAAACCTTTATTATTTGTCACATGCACAGTTCAAGCACAGTGAAATTCATAGTGCTGCCGCGATTAGTCGGCCATAAAAAATGGTCGACTGGAATTTTTTTAGTCGATGACTTTTTTTTTTGTCGGCCTATTTATTTTTGGTCTTCAGTCTCAAACGGCTCATCCGTGTTCAGGTAATTCCGCTCCACACCACTAGTTTTGATGTGCGCACCCCACCGGTCAAATTGGCTCTCTTTCCCTCTCCCATTATGATCTTCCTTTGGTTTTGAGCATGCCTTGACATGAAAATGGCAGCGGCAAGTGACTCTGATGAATCAAGGACGGCGACTTCTAACGTTACGAAAAGACCAAAAGCATCGAAAGTATGGGAAGACTTTAGGGCAGCTGGTGATAGGGTGGTTTGTACACTAAGACTTTGTTGGCTTATCACGGGAGCGCATCCACGATGCACGAGCACCTTAAAAGGAAACACACAGGAGCTGTTGAGGATGCTTCAGAAAAGGAAAAGACAATGTGAGTAGCCCAACACTATGATTACTGTTTACATGCCTAGCTAGCGTGTGCTTTTTATAAATCTTGTGAAGTACGATGACCGACTGTCTTTGGATGTTAAGCAGGCCCCCTCGACTCTTTGGTAATGTTTTAGTTGAACAATGCTAGTATGCACGCGCATTTATAGTAATTTTAAATGGTGTAACACTTTCGAGACGGCACCAGACTCGAGACAGAGGGTTTATTGAATAAGCACACAACATAGATAAAAGCCATAACTTATGCAACTTGGAAATTAGTCGAAAGATTAGTCGTAGCACTAGAAATTCATCTTCTGCATTTAACCCATCTGAAGCAGTGAACACACGTGCGCGCACCCAGAGCAGTGGGCAGCCACACCAGAGCGCCCGGGGAGCAGTCAGGGGTTCGACACCTCGCTCAAGGCCACCTCACGTTAACCTAACTGCCTGTCTTTGGACTGTGGGGGAAACCGGAGCACCCGGAGGAAACCCACGCGGACACGGGGAGAACATGCAAACTCCACACAGAAAGGCCCTCGCCGGCCACGGGGCTCGAACCCGGAACCTTCTTGCTGTGAGGCGACAGCGCTAACCACTACACCACCGTGCCGCCCTAATAATAATAAACAAAGTCTAATACTAAATAACTTTAAACTAAACCAAAAAAGTGGTGTTGTGATTATTCTAAAACCTAGAGCTGGAAGTTCTTGAATATAAAGCCAGACCTCTAATGACTCCTGAAACGCTGGGTGCAAAAGTATTGGCCCCCTGACCTGTGTGTCCCTGAGGAGGTGTTGATTAATTCTCTGTAGTGCAACTCTGCACCACAGCTTTACTTATAATAAATAAACCAGACACGTGATGACGTCACGCAGGCCGGATTGGCACCGTTTCCTCTCTCTCACTGGCCGCAGCGCGCGCTGCCGGTGTCGCACCTTGTCGAACGGGTTGACCTCTGCGTGTCCGTGGCTGTCGTCCGCGTGCGCCGCCGGCTGTAAATCCGTCACGCTCGCGGTTCCGGCGGCTCCGGAAGTCCGGCTCTGAGACACCGCGCGCCGCAAATGAGCCGAATTTACCCGAGTCCGGCACAAACCGGCCCAGACCCGGCTCAGCTGGGACGCCATTTCACTGCAGCTGCCTGTCTGCTGGAGGACAGCGGCGCCTCTTCCGGATGTAAATAAGTACTACTTCCGGGTCAGACAAATAAAATCCCGTCACCAAAATATTTATAGTTATTTTTATTGATTGATAATAAAAATAATAATTTTTTTTTTTTACAAATGATTGTTTTAAACATGTTTGAAAAGACTGAATATAAATCTCAGAAAAAATAGCGATGTGTAGCTTACACTTTAAGAATATTAAAATACACACGGTGGTGTAGTGGTTAGCGCTGTCGCCTCACAGCAAGAAGGTCCTGGGTTCGAGCCCCGGGGCCGGCGAGGGCCTTTCTGTGTGGAGTTTGCATGTTCTCCCCGTGTCCGCGTGGGTTTCCTCCGGGTGCTCCGGTTTCCCCCACAGTCCAAAGACATGCAGGTTAGGTTAACTGGTGACTCTAAATTGACCGTAGGTGTGAATGTGAGTGTGAATGGTTGTCTGTGTCTATGTGTCAGCCCTGTGATGACCTGGCGACTTGTCCAGGGTGAACCCCGCCTTTCACCCGTAGTCAGCTGGGATAGGATCCAGCTCGCCTGCGACCCTGTACAGTGGTCGAAATACTTTGTTCCAGTGTTCTGCAATATTGCAGAATGTCAAAATTTTGTTCTGCAATTTGGAAATATTTTCTGCAAATACACAAGCCTCCATACTACACCCCTCTCAACCTAATAATGCCTCTATTTACATCATATCTAGCTTTACAACTCATAGCATTACTGTAATTCGTTATTCTCTCACTCTGTTTTTAATTTCAGTCTTCACAGATCCTTCTCTGCAGCAAAGTTATCATTCCATGATCCCTCCACAGGTCTTTCATCCCCCTCGCCCTGACACTACGGGCTACTACAACTTGAAGTACGGTATACCAACTAATTCATAAATGTACTAGTTATCACACCCACACATTATCCTTCCACACAACATACTAATAAAGGCATCACCACAATAAAAAATAGAACACAACTGTTCTTCAAGAAACAAAACATTCATTTTCATGTTACACGTCATGTTACATTTTGTCAAGATTAAGTAAAGGAACAATAGATAGAACACTGCCGAGGTAGCTGTCGGGTCCTCCCGGCGGGTATTAAAATTGACGAAATCTCATCTCATTATCTCTAGCCGCTTTATCCTGTTCTACAGGGTCGCAGGCGAGCTGGATCCTATCCCAGCTGACTACGGGCGAAAGGCGGGGTTCACCCTGGACAAGTCGCCAGGTCATCACAGGGCTGACACATAGACACAGACAACCATTCACACTCACATTCACACCTACGCTCAATTTAGAGTCACCAGTTAACCTAACCTGCATGTCTTTGGACTGTGGGGGAAACCGGAGCACCCGGAGGAAACCCACGCGGACACGGGGAGAACATGCAAACTCCGCACAGAAAGGCCCTCGCCGGCCACGGGGCTCGAACCCGGACCTTCTTGCTGTGAGGCGACAGCGCTAACCACTACACCACCGTGCCGCCCTTGACGAAATCTTACATCAGAAAATGGCAACTGCCCTTATTTGGTTGTTGTTGCCTTTCTTTGGTATTACGTAAATATTGCTCAACTTTGACCTGGAAAACACCATCAGGTTCACGCGGCACAGGTTTCAGTTTATTTACAGCGCCACTAGTTTGCTAAATTGAGAACCATTGAATCCCGAGCCTGACTTTTTCATTCTGCAAAATTGCAGATTGTTTAATTTTTCTTCTGCAATCTTGAAAATCATTCTGCAAAATGCAGACTGCAGACGGGTATTTCAAACACTGCTGTAGAACAGGATAAAGCAGCTACAGATAATGAGATGAGAGACAAACACTCAATTAAAACCATGATAATTCAACCAAAATCGAAGTCACCATGATTATTTCTTGCGTCATTAAGGCTAGGAAGCTAAACTAAATACTGTATGAGCAAGTCGATGTAAACTTGTGTGAAAGTTCAAATACAAAAAACAAAACTGGAGACGGTTTTATAACACCACAGTTTAATTAAATACTCCAAATATGGGGGGGGGGGGGATTGTTATATTCTTCTTACTCATTAGGTGATATCTGTTATCACCCAGATGAGGATGGGTTCCCTTTAGAGTCTGATTCCTTTCAAGGTTTCTTCTTTGTCATCTGAGAGAGTTTTTCCTCACCACCGTCACCACAGGATTGATCGTCAGAGATAAATTAGGGATAAAATTAGCTCATCTTTAAAGCCTTTAATTTTCTGTAAAGCTGCTTTGTGACAATGTCTGTTGTTAGAAGCACTATATAAATAAACTTGACATATATAATTTAAGGGCGTGGAATATCTAATATCGTATTTTGATATCTTCAGTTGGTGCCAGATCGCCATGGTTACCGTGGCCCAACCCAAAGGCTGTGAAGTGACAACAGCGCCCTCTGGTGTCCAAGTACACTAAACAGTTATAGCAGTTTTAATTTAATTATAAAGATGTAATTAAATTGTGTGCAATTCTACAGCTACAGTATAAATTCTATAAGTACCATGTAATATTTTCTAAACTCTGCACGTACAAGATTTTTAAAGGGTCTTTTTTTCATTACATGTTAAAGCAATAGTTGTCTTGGTTCATATCCATTGTGTTTCCTTAAACACAAACCTTATTCAGCAGAACATTTAAAGATGTTTAGAACCAGGACTCAGTGGAGGCATTTCATGTCCCAGCTGATTCAGAAGTCAAAGCAGAGGCACAATTTGGAAAAAAACAAAAAGGAAATCTGATGTTCACTTCACACCATTTTTTGGACAATCAATCAATAATTATTCATAATTCACTGAAGAAACATTTCAAAGCCTGGCATGTAAAGCACTGTAATAGTTTGACTAAAACTCAAGCGTTTGGCCTGTGTGTGCATTCTCAGTTTTGACATGCTTTCTGCAGCATGAACAGGAAGTGCAGAAACCACAGTGGGTGTCTTCAGAGTTTCAGCTCATTTCCTTCAGTCTTATACACCCTGTAACTTAAAATCTGAACAGAAAACCACCAAGGCCCTTCAACCTTGTATGTGTTCGTATGACTGGAAACCGTGTTTATCATCACTTGGGACTCTGGTATTGTGCCATTTTGATTTATTGTACACTTAGCCTTTACATGCAGACGAAGCAATAAAAACTACAATGTGAAATACAGAATAATCGTTAGCCACGTTTACAAGCACACAAAAGGTCTCAGCATACTTCATGACATCTGCGAGGTTTACATGAAGGTGAAACCACACCCTCAAGCTTATTTACTGAATTTGTGGTCCTGTATGAGTCCTCCAGTACTGCAGGTGGCGCTGTTAAAATTTCAGGACTATTTCTATGATTACAGGAAGATGACCGGTTGCTGGTGGGTGAACAGAAAGACATGATGGAACAAGAGGAAGAGCTGCTTCTGTTATTCCATATTTACAAAAAAAAAGGGACAATTAAATAAACTGAGGGATGAGGATGGTGAGGACGGCGAGTGTGATACATTGACAAGGAGACCCACTTTTCTACTTTTTTTTTTATACCTTGAGATGATGTCTGTTTGCTCCACATTACCGTCACGTTGTTTGTGGAAGCTAGCCGAACGTCATCTTTGCTTGAAGTACACCGAGGCCTTTAATGCTCAGGTCCTCTGAGAAAATCCAAGTCTCGCTAAACCGAGTGTAATCATCACGTGTTTGTAACGTACAACATGTATACATCTACAAGCAAAATTCAGGATTAAAACTGTTGTGAACAGTTAATATTTTCCACAAGGAGTGTGTAAACACAGGAGTTGTGTTGGATTCTGCATTAGTTGCATTAGTAGCTGTATGCTTTGCTTCGATTCCGTCATGCATCTTAAAGGAAGCGTTAAGTATTGAGGTAAGTCACTGAGTCTGTGGGGTTTTGGGAGATTTACACTGCTGAAGTGGTGGCTTCTGTAGTGCGCTCTCGCTCTCTCTCTGCCAATGAAAACTGAAACCGAGGTGTGGATCTTGTTGGCCACGCCTCTCAGTGTGTGTTCATGGTTCCATTGGAGGGCTTTGAGAGTCGGTTCTCTAACGTGTTCTCTTTGCTCTCCTCATCCTGTTCGCTGCTTGTCCTTCTGAGCCGCAGCCCCGGATCCTTCTGCGGCGGGATACGGAAACTGGAGTAGCCTCCTGGCGACATCCGCTTCTCTGCAAAACACACAGAGGATTCAAAACACACACACACACACACAGCCTGAAATGCAAATCATAACTTTAATCTATCAAAGCCAACAGGGGTCAAGGTTTTAAAGCACCATTTTAATATATAGGTAGGCAGAAAGAAAAAGAAAGGTAGGTGCTAATATTAGACAACTTCATCTCACAGAAAGCAAGATATGCACACGGACAGGTGAGGAAGTGAATAACATTGATTATCTCATTACAGTGGCATCTGTCAAGGGGTGGGGTTTATTAGGAAGCAAGAGAACAGTCAGTTCTTGAAGTTGATGTGTTAGAGCAGGAAAAATGGGCGAGCATAAGGATCTGAGTGACTTTGACAAGGGCCAAACTGTGATGGCTAGATGATTGAGTCTGAGCATCTCCAAAATGGCACATCTTGTGGGGTGTTCCTGGTATGCAGTGGTTAGTACCGAACAACAGTGGTCCAAGGAAGGACAACCGGTGAACCAGTGACAGAGTCATGGGTGGCAAAGGTTCACTGATTCGCATGGGGCATGAAGGCTAGCCCATATGGTCCAAATCCACAGAAGAGCTACTATAGCACAAACTGCTGAAGAAGGTAATGTGTCGTCATTCACATTTCCAGCAGTTTGTGCTACAGTAGCTCTTCTGTGGGATTAGACCATATGGGCTAGTCTTTGTGCCCCATGCAAATCAATGAACCTTTGACACCCATGACCCTGTCACTGGTTCTCCTTCCTTGGACCACTTTTGGTAGGTACTAACCACTGCATACCGGGAACAAGTCAAGTCAAGTCTATTTTGTATAGCGCTTTTAACAATAGATATTGTCACAAAGCAGCTTTACAGAATTTGAATGAATTAAAACATGAGCTAATTTTATCCCTAATGATGAAGCCTGTGGTGATGGTGGCAAGGAAAAACTCCTCCAGATGACACAAGGAAGAAACCTCGAGAGGAACCAGACTCAAAAGGGAACCCATCCTCATTTGGGCAACAACAGACAGCATAACTATAACATTAACAGTTTTAACATGAAGTCAGTTTCGTTGATGTTATAAACTCTTCACTGATGGAAACTTGAGTGCAAAACTGTTCATGACAACTGCAGTCCTAAAGTTAGCAAGTCAACTGTAGTCCTCAGCCATAAAAGCATTACTGTAAGAGTCCAGAGCGTCTTCCAAGTGTGACTTTCAACTGTCCTCATGGGGCCGTCCTCCACAGGAGCGATGTGATGAGACTCCAACCAGACACAGGGCACCAGGATGGATCAGGCAGGTCTGAGGAGCAGAAGAGGTTCAGCACCTCGATCCCAGGACCGACATGTAACTCAGAGGAACAGATTGGGGGGGGACGTGACACACTCCACAAGATGTGCCATTTTGGAGATGCTCAGACCCAGTCATCTAGCCATCGCAAAAAGGATGGAACAGAGATGCTAATGAAGGTTTTCTCGCCAAGTGAAATCAAAGTGAGCTCCCAGATCCCCAGTTCACTCCTCAACTGTCCAGAGAGATAGAGAACGAGAGAGATGGACAGGTTTCCTCCTTACCTCCCAAAATGGAGGCCCACTTCTCAGCTCCCCTAGGAAGCATTACAACAGCGTCTAGTAAAGGAGGATCTGACAGACACTCAAACCTAACATTCAGGAGAAATAATCTGGATTTCGTTACAGGACCAGCTTTTAATCCTCTTGCTGATGATCAAAGGGGTCATCAGCGTTGACCAAGCCAGTCTACCTGATGAACATGTGCACTGAGAAGGATTAGGACCATGTTCACTGAGGTTCTCTGGAAGTAGGGATTGGTGTGTCCAGTACTGCGAGTCATTCGGTCCCAGTGAGAGCTGCACTCACATTCTTAAATGTTAAATCCATGTTAATTCAGGGTCGTTTCTGCAAATGATGCACCTTTTGAAATTGCCATGTAAAGAATATCCAGTCAGGAGAACATCTGAAGATGATATTGATTGACGTTGTCCTGTTTACAGCTGAATCTGAGGCTTTGATGCGAGAAGGTGGAGATTAGAATTATGCCACTTTCAACCGCCGTAGCTTCAAGCTACAAATTGGGTGAAAATCTTGGACACATCCATGTTCATCTTTTGTTAGCAACAAGCTAGCCAGCTAACTGTATAGTCAGTGTTATTGATTTAACAAGTGAATATGTCGATTGATCTAAAGCTAATATGTGTGTACTGTAGTGCTACTGTGTGTACTGTCAATGCTGTTGATGAGCGGCCATCTTGTTTTGATGTTTTAATAAATGGAGGATAACCAAGTGCAAGTGGAGGAGATTGAATCAACTTGGGCCAAATTCACAAGCAATGGGATGAAGGAGCATGAGATTGAACACCCACCCACCCAACACACACACTCCTACCTCCAGGTCCAATAGGGTGCATCAGTCTGTTCATCTGAACGTTCCAGTGTTTGACATTAGTGCTCGCTTGCCGGAGCTTCCTCTGAGCAGCCTGATGATCGAACACACACACACACACACACACACACACTTAGCAATCAACAGAACCAGTGAATCCAGGAATATATATTTATACACAGTGTACCGACCACCACGTCCTGATCCACTCTGTGTCTGTTTGCTCTGATCTCTTCCAGCTGTTTCTGCGCCTCCTCCAGCGCTCGCGTTTTGTTTTCCATTTCCTGTTTGAGCTCCTGTTTTTCCTTCTGCTCTCTCTGAATGAACTCCTCCTGCTCCTCCTGCAGAGTCATCAGGGACTTCATCTTGTCCTCCTCTTCCTCCAGCAACCTGCACAATCATCATCATCACTACCAACATCATCTGCTCTTCCTCCTCCAGAAACCTGCATAATCACTAGCTCCATCACAATCATTACCATCATCACCTTCAACATCGTTCCATCATCAGTGATCAGAGCCTTCATCATTCCCCCTCCTCCTCCTATACATTTTAAAAGCTGGAGGGCTCTGCTAGGAGTTGTCACTCAAAAATACACAAAAACAATTTCCTCTCAATAAAAACCAATCAACATTCGACTCGAGAATGATTGACAGCTGGATACGAGTTCTGAACTCTGATATTACAGACACCCTGTAAGCCCCGCCCCTTTCCTCCATCTCGTATTTTTCCAAATGCTGTCTCTCATCTGGACTCGAATTTTCCGGCTTGAACTACACACTGACATGCTGTCCTCACTTTCTGTCACAGTAAATGGAAAAAGTTTTGAGTTCAACAATATGAAATAAAATCCTTCAGTGTGTTTGACTTCTGCTAAAATTAGACAAGTTAAATCAGATAAATATATTTACGAGGGGGGCGGCACGGTGGTGTAGTGTTTAGCGCTGTCGCCTCACAGCAAGATGGTCCGGGTTCGAGCCCCGTGGCCGGCGAGGGCCTTTCTGTGCGGAGTTTGCATGTTCTCCCCGTGTCCGCGTGGGTTTCCTCCGGGTGCTCCGGTTTCCCCCACAGTCCAAAGACATGCAGGTTAGGTTAACTGGTGACTCTAAATTGAGCGTAGGTGTGAATGTGAATGGTTGTCTGTGTCTATGTGTCAGCCCTGTGATGACCTGGCGACTTGTCCAGGGTGAACCCCGCCTTTCACCCGTAGTCAGCTGGGATAGGCTCCAGCTCGCCTGCGACCCTGTAGAACAGGATAAAGCAGCTACAGATAATGAGATGAGATATTTACGAGGGATGTCGAACGATGTGAAGTTTACTTTACAAAAAAAAAAGTATTTTCAAATAATTTTAATGTTAATGATAATTACAAAATTAAGCACATTTGCAAATAAAAAAAACCCTGAAATTTTAAAAAATTTATAATTAAAATAAAAAATTAGTATTAAAAATGATTAAAACATTTTGGTAGAAACTGTAGTGTGTGTGTAGACATGGTGTGTTTTTGCTTTGTTTTTTTTTGGGGGGGGGGTGCAGCGGCCTCTTGTCTGTTCCAGATAAAACACGAGAAAAAAAGTTTACATGCACACTTTCTTATTAACTGTATTAGGTAACATCTTTCACCTACAGTATGAGAGGAAGAAGGAAATTGCCCTTGTAAACTTTTCTCGTGTATAACATTTTAATTAAGACGGACAAGACAGTTTTTTTTTTTTCCTGATGCACACGCGCGCGCGCACACACTCCGGCTTCTACCTTAGGAAATGACTACAGCAAAAATGTTCTGTGATCATCACCAGAGTGTACATTGTCTCCTCCTCCTCCAGAAAACTGTACAGTCATTGCCTTCTCATTCTCTTTTAGTGATGTTCACCTTCTGAAAATAGCTGTGTGTGTGTGTGTGTGTGCGCGCGCGCACACGCGTGTGTCCATCCTTCAAGTTGAGTGTGAGATTAGCACTTCCTCTGGTGACTTCCTGATGAATGTTGTGTAAGTGCTTTATAGGGGAAGTTGTACACACTGTACTGATACACGAGGCCTCGAGCCCTTACAGCATTTCAAATCTGCGATATGTGTGTGTGTGTGTGTGTGTATACCTGGCTTGTTTGTATCGGTGCTGCTCCTCATCCTGTCTCGCTTTGATCTCCTGTCTCAGTGCCTCCTCTAATCTCTGCTGCAACTCCTCCAGCTCTTGGATCCGCCTCTTCTGACGCTCTGCCTCCTCCTCCTTCAGAGCCATCTCAGCCTGCATAAACACGCGTGCCTATACACACACACACACACACACACGTTAGCACTTATCATATTACTATTGCCCAGCTATAACCCCCCCACCACCACCAGAAACCCCCCAGTACCTCCTGTGCCTCCCTTAGCTGGAGCTCCAGTCCTTTTTGGAGCTGTTCGTGCTGTTCACGTCTCCGCTGTTCCTCTTGTTCGAGCAGTAGCTGTGCTTGTCTCTGCGCCTCCTTCAGGAGCTCCAGCTCAGCATTCTTGCGCTCGCGTTCCTCCTGTAGCAAATGGAGGTGCTGCAGCTCCTGCTCCTTCTCCTCCCGCCTCCTCTCCCTGCGTTCACGCTGCTCCCGCCGCTTCAGCTTCAGCTCCTTATGTAGGGAGCACTTCCCCTCTGCGTGTAGCCGGATAGCCGTCTGGATCGCTGGGGGACCAAATACAACATCCCACTTCAGTCTATGATGGACAAATTCATCACAACTTCTCACCATCATCATGCCATTGTGGAAACATCTCAAACCACATACTATTCACGATACAGACCATCACTGGTCCATGATGACACAATCAAAAATGTCACATCAGTCCACACTGGATACGTCTCAAACCACACCCTATTTACCATCACAGACATCTAACTATGCCATTCCTGAGCAGTCCGTTGTGGACCTGTCCAGAACCACACAGTGGGGCAGTGGTAGCTCATTGCCATTAGGCCACTGATTGGAAGGTTGCAAGATCAAACAATAACATCATCAAGCTGCCAATGTTGGGCTCTTGAGCAAGACCCTTAAACCTCATCCTGTCTCCACTGTACGTCACTTTGAATGAAAGCATCAGCCCAGTCACTGGCTCTTCATTTCAGTTTAATTTATACAGCACTTTAAGGAAAGACAATCACAAAGCAGCTTTACAGAAATACAGATTTAGATCTCTAATGTGTAA
This sequence comes from Neoarius graeffei, assembly GCF_027579695.1. Lineage (NCBI taxonomy): Eukaryota > Metazoa > Chordata > Actinopteri > Siluriformes > Ariidae > Neoarius > Neoarius graeffei. The sequence goes on from NC_083578.1 coordinate 90,778,894, forward strand.
CCCAGAGGTGACAGATCTGTTTAGTCAAGCCTTGTGTTAATGGTGTTTATGAGGTAAAGGAGTAGATCTGGAGGATCCTCAGACAGAGTGTTTTGGTAAACTGGGATGTACGGATGCTGTCAGTCCCCACTCGCTTGCTCACTCGAGTTTGTTGACGGTGTAGTGGCTGCTGCTTTATGTCCCGGGGCTCCCTCATACCTGTGTTACCTTCTGGCTCTCCCCTTTTAGTTATGCTGTCAGAGTTAGTTGCCGGAGTCCCTGCTTGTACTCGGTGCAATATGTATACTGTTCCTACTTATTCAGGTGACATTGGGCATACCTAACAACCTGTGTTTTCTCTCTCTTCTCTCTCCCCCTCCAATCTGTCCCTCTGAGTTACATGTCAATCCTGGGATCGAGGTGCTGAACCTCTTCTGCCCCTCGGACCTAGTTTGGCTAACGTGACTTCAAAGCTCTGCGAGCATTTGGTCTGGCAAAGATATTCAGCCCAATCGTTTCCCAAAGGCGTGGTTGACCCGCCTCCCTGAAATGCCTCAGTTTGCTACTGGTCGAAGCCAGAAAAGGCTGTGACGAAGCTTAAACCAATCACATCACTCTTTCCTCTGACGTATGTGACGCGACGGAAACTGCTTGAGTAACAGTAAGATGATAAATACCTCCAGGGCTGCTCTTTGCTCCGTTTTCAATGAGAACTTCCCGTTGAATGCTTTCAATACAGCATCTACCGCTGTGTTAAAGGCTTGCCGCTGCTCCATGTTCGTAATGTTTCTAGTGAATGAAGCACTTCCGGCATAGATTCTGTAAACAATCTATGGCTTCCAGTCGCAGTTCTGCTACGTCACTGCCTTGAACACGCCTCTACCCAGGGCCGTTGGAGATGCTCAAAGTTGATTGGCTCCCGATTTTTTGGGAGCTTGGAAGAGCTGGAGATAGCTTGCCTTGCCAGACTAAGCTCGCAACAGGCCCTCGTGTTGCGTCACACTTAGGATGGGCGGGCCCAGGCTACCTCGGACCTGCCTGATCCATCCTGGTGCCCTGCGTCTGGCTGGAGTCTCATCGCATCGCTCCTGTGGAGGACGGCCCCATGTGGACAGTTGAAAGTCACACTTGGAAGACGCTCTGGACTCTTACAGTAATGCTTTTATAGCTGAGGACTACGGTTGACTTGCTAACTTTAGGACTGTAGTTGTCATGAACAGTTTTACACTCAAGTTTCCATCAGTGAAGAGTTTATAACATCAATGAAACTGACTTCATGTTAAAACTGTTAATGTTATAGTCATGCTGTCTGTTGTTATCCAGGTGAAGATGGGTTCCCTTTTGAGTCTGGTTCCTCTCGAGGTTTCTTCCTCATGTCGTCTGAGGGAGTTTTTCCTTGCCACCGTCGCCACAGGCTTCATCATTGGGGATAGATTAGGGATAAAATTAGCTCATGTTTTAAGTCGTTCAAATTCTGTAAAGCTGCTTTGGGACAATGTCTATTGTTAAAAGCGCTATACAAATAAACTTGACTTGACAGTGGTGAGGACGACAAACTCCCTGCAATGACATGAGGAAGAAAGAGCCTTGAGAGGAACCAGGAGTCAAAAGAGAACCTGTTCTCTCCTGGGTGACGTCGGACAGTGTGATTATGAGTCATTACTTTTCCACAACTGTGTGCTATAAAACAGTCAAACAGTACTGAGCAGATCTTCAGTATGACTATCGGAGTCTTTTTTTAACAAACGAAACCTAAGCACTCTTTTGGCTTTGCAAGTCAAACCACTCTTCTCTTGCTTTGGTGTACCTACGTGGTACAGTACCAGTCTCCTCAGGACAGCCACACAAACACCATCCCGTTCCTCTTACATCATCAGTCCACTGCAGACGCAACCCAAACTTCACACACTGCTTACTCTACAGGCCACATAAACCCCATCACTGGGATCAGTTCACGTTGAGTGCATCTGAAACCATACAATTCTTATTCTTCTTCCAGTTGCTCCCGTTAGACGTCACCACAGCGGATCTGTTCTGCCAACCTATCCGGGCTTGAGACCGACACAAAGTATGCACTGGCTTTCAGCATGTAACCCCAGTGGCTGGGTATTTTATCTAACCTTCATGTCTTTGGACTGTGGGGGAAACCAGAGCATCTGGAGGAAACCCACACAGACACAGGGAGAACATTCAAACTCCACACAGAAAGGCCCCCGTTGGCCACTGGGCTCGAACCCAGAACCTTCTTGCTGTGGGGAGACAGTGCTAACCACTACACCACCAACACATACAATGGAATTCTCTGGTCCAAATTTTTTTAATGAAATATTTTTTTGAAGCCTAATGCTAATGACTAACCCTATCTTACACAATACTGAGCTCATTTTTACACCATATTATTATTATTATGATTATTATCTCATTTGGATTGTATTTTCAGTGTTAACATACACTCCCTCATACACCAAGACAAACACTAGATGAACATCCAACCATAAAATAACAACAATCAAGACATTTGTTCGAACAAATTTTGGTTCTAGTATTTGGGACAGAGCCTTTAAATGACAGACACTGCAGCATGATGTGAAGTTTTGGTGTTTCAGCCAGAATCAAAATGCTTCCCCCTTTGTGTAGTACAGTTTCAAATTTTCATCCAAGTGCACTGAGAAGCATGCTTGAATTACTGGTTGACCTCGTCTCGTCTCGTCTTCTTCCGCTTTATCCGGGACCGGGTCGCGGAGGCAGCAGTCTAAGCAGGGAAGCCCAAACTTCCCTTTCCCCAGACACCTCGGCCAGCTCCTCGGGAAGAACACCGAGGCGTTCCCAGGCCAGCCGAGAGACATAGTCCCTCCAGCGTGTCCTGGGTCTTCCCCGGGGCCTCCTCCCGGGGGGACATGCCTGGAACACCTCCCCAGGGAGGCGTCCAGGAGGCATCCGAAAAAGATGCCCGAGCCACCTCAGCTGATTCCTCTCGATGTGGAGCAGCAGCGGCTCTACTCCGAGCTCCTCCCGAGTGACTGTGCTTCTCACCCTATCTCTAAGGGAGCGCCCAGCCACCCTGCGAAGGAAACTCATTTCGGCCGCTTGTATCCGCGATCTTGTCCTTTCGGTCATTACCCAAAGCTCATGACCATAGGTGAGAGTCGGAACGTAGATCGACCGGTAAATTGAGAGCTTCGCCTTTTGGCTCAGCTCCTTCTTCACCACAACGGACCGGTAAAGCGACCGCATCACTGCGGAGGCTGCACCGATCCGCCTGTCGATCTCACGCTCCATCCTTCCCTCACTCGTGAACAAGATCCCGAGATACTTAAACTCCTCCACTTGAGGCAGAACTTCTCCACCAACCTGGAGAGGGCAAGCCACCCTTTTCCGGTCGAGAACCATGGCCTCGGACTTGGAGGTGCTGATTCTCATCCCAGCCGCTTCACACTCGACTGCAAACCGCCCCAGTGCATGCTGAAGGTCCTGGTTTGAAGAAGCCAACAGGACAACATCATCCGCAAAAAGCAGAGATGAAATCCTGTGGTTCCCAAACAGGATTCCTTCTGGCCCCTGGCTGCGCCTAGAAATTCTGTCCATAAAAATTATGAACAGAACCGGTGACAAAGGGCAGCCCTGCCGGAGTCCAACATGCACTGGGAACAGGTCTGACTTACTGCCGGCAATGCGAACCAGACTCCTGCTCCGTTCGTACAGGGACCGGACAGCCCTTAGCAAAGAGCCCCGAACCCCATACTCCCGAAGCACCCCCCACAGAATACTACGGGGGACACGGTCGAATGCCTTCTCCAGATCCACAAAGCACATGTGGACTGGTTGGGCAAACTCCCATGAACCCTCGAGCACCCTATGAAGGGTATAGAGCTGGTCCAGTGTTCCGCGACCAGGACGAAAACCGCATTGTTCCTCCTGGATCCGAGGTTCGACTATTGGTCGAATTCTCCTCTCCAGTACCCTGGAGTAAACCTTCCCTGGGAGGCTGAGAAGTGTGATTCCCCTATAATTGGGGCACACTCTCCGGTCCCCTTTCTTAAAAAGAGGGACCACCACCCCAGTCTGCCACTCCAGAGGCACTGTCCCTGACCGCCACGCGATGTTGCAGAGGCGTGTCAACCAAGACAGCCCCACAACATCCAGAGACTTGAGATACTCAGGGCGGATCTCATCCACCCCCGGTGCCTTGCCACCGAGGAGCTTGCAAACCACCTCAGTGACTTCGGCTTGGGTAATGGACGAGTCCACCTCTGAGTCATCAGCCTCAGTCTCCTCAGTGGAAGACATGACGGTGGGATTGAGGAGATCCTCAAAGTATTCCTTCCACCGCCCGACAATGTCCCCAGTCGAGGTCAACAGCTCCCCACCCGCACTGTAAACAGTGTTGGCAGAGTACTGCTTCCCCCTCCTGAGGCGCCGGACGGTTTGCCAGAATTTCTTCGAGGCCGACCGATAGTCCTTCTCCATGGCCTCCCCGAACTCCTCCCAGTTCCGAGTTTTTGCTTCCGCAACTGCCCGAGCTGCAGCACGCCTGGCCTGCCGATACCCGTCAGCTGCCTCGGGAGTCCTGGAGGTTAACATGGCCCGATAGGACTCCTTCTTCAGCTTGATGGCATCCCTTACTTCTGGTGTCCACCACCGGGTTCGGGGATTGCCGCCACGACAGGCACCGGAGACCTTGCGGCCACAGCTCCGAACAGCTGCATCCACAATGGAGGTAGAGAACATGGTCCACTCAGACTCAATGTCCCCCGCCTCCCTCGGAAGCTGGGAAAAGCTCTCCCGGAGGTGGGAGTTAAAGACCTCCCCGACAGAGTGCTCGGCCAGACGTTCCCAGCAGACCCTCACCATACGTTTGGGCCTGCCAGGTCTGTCCAGCTTCCTCCTCCGCCAGCGGATCCAACTCACCACCAGGTGGTGATCAGTTGACAGCTCAGCCCCTCTCTTCACCCGAGTGTCCAAGACATAGGGCCGGAGATCAGATGAAACGACTACAAAGTCTATCATTGACCTCCGACCTAAGGTGTCCTGGTGCCACGTGCACTTATGGACACCCCTATGCTCGAACATGGTGTTCGTTATGGACAAACCGTGACTAGCACAGAAGTCCAATAACAAAACACCACTCGGGTTCAGATCGGGGAGGCCGTTCCTCCCAACCACGCCCCTCCAGGTGTCACTGTCATCTCCCACGTGAGCATTGAAGTCCCCCAGTAACACAATGGAGTCCCCAGTCTGAGCACTCCTCAGTACCTCTCCCAGGGACTCCAAGAAGGCCGGATACTCTATACTGCTATTTGGGCCATAGGCACAAACAACAGCAAGAGCCCTCTCCCCAATCCGAAGGCGCAGCGAGGCGACCCTCTCGTTCACTGGGGTAAACTCCAACACATGGCGGCTGAGCTGGGGAGCTATAAGCAAGCCCACACCAGCCCGCCGCCGCTCACCACCGGCAACTCCAGAGAAGTGGAGAGTCCAGCCCCTCTCGAGGAGCTGGGTTCCAGAGCCCAAGCTGTGCGTGGAGGTGAGCCCGACTATCTCTAGCCGGTACCTCTCAACCTCCCGCACAAGCTCAGGCTCTTTCCCCCCCAGCGAAGTGACATTCCATGTCCCAACAGCCAGCCGCTGTGTCCGGGGATCAGGTCGTCGAGGCCCCTGCCTTCGACTGCCACCCAATCCACATTGCACCAGTCCCCTACTGCTACCTCTGTGGGTGGTGAACCCACAGGAGGTCGGGCCCACGTCACCTCTTCGGGCTGAGCCCGGCCGGGCCCCATGGGCAAAGGCCCGGCCACCAAGCGCTCGCATACGAGCCCCAACCCCGGGCCTGGCTCCAGGGTGGGGCCCCGGCTGCGTCATCCCGGGCGACGTCACGGTCCTCGGATTTCTCTCCATAGGGGTTTTGGTGAACTGCTCTTAGTCTGGCCTGTCACCTAGGACCTGTCTGCCTTGGGAAACCCTGACAGGGGCATAATGCCCCCGACAACATAGCTCCTAGGATCATTCAAGCACACAAACCCCTCCACCACAATAAGGTGGCAGTTCAAGGAGGGGTGGTTGACCTTAAAAAGATAAAAACAAGAAGTAAGATGAGGAGAGTGGAGGACACTGACCTGTTGTCCACTCCTGACGCTGTTTGGTGTCTGAGGCACTGAGCTCAAACGTCTTTGAGATGGTCTTCAGGCAGAACATACACCTCTTCCCATCTCTGTCTGGTAGAGCCTGCAGAACACACATACATGGTAAGGGCTGATTGAGTTTGAGAGCAGGAAGCAACTCAAACTTTTCCTCCATGTCGACTTCAAAATATCTTCACAATAGAGACATATCAAGCTTCCTGAACTCTGCGTTTTTTTTCCTTTATCACATGCACCCTTGACCAACTATAGGATGTGCACTTTGCTGAGTTGGAAGATGACCTCAGGGTTTAACCTGCCATTTGGGACACACACCTACCTCTACACAGCAGTTGGTGTCCAGTGCGATGCTGCCCTTACGCTCTTTGCGGTCTTCACTGACGTAGTAGTCCAGAGAGCTGGGCTTGAGGGTGAACCAGCGCTCCGTCCAGTTCCTCCTCAACTGACCTTTCTTCCACAGGTAACCCTGGTACACACACGTACACACACTTTAACTGAGACTCACATGCTGTAAAAGTACTCATTCACAATTTTATCCCTGTACATCACCACCACAAGAGGAAAGAACAGTGTCTTCCCTGCCATCACGTTTCATCTGTCTAAATGAAACAGCCGATTTTTTTCCGATGAAGCCTGTAGATGCCGGACACCAGTTTGCTCAGTGCAAGATATCCCTGGATTCCTATTCTTCTAGCTTCCAATATACCTCATCTCCTAGTCTCTTTCTTTCCCAAGTGTCCCTAGATTCCCAGGATCCTAATCTCGGAGTTTCAGATCCTTAAATTCTAGTTTCTCATGTAATTTGCTCAATGTTTTGTTGTTTTTTTACACTTTCCAAGGTCTGAGAGTCTCCTATTTCCAGGATTCCTCATTTGATCATCTCCTAGCCTCCCAGATACCCGATTTCCCAGTCCCCTTGGTTCATAGGTTACTTTAGGGTCCACTAGATTCCTGCTAGATTTGTATCATAGATTCTTAGTTTAACGTGTGATTTAGTCCCCAATTTCTCATGTCTCTTGGTAGTGCCTTACTTAGTTTTTCTTATGTCTAATATTGAGGTTTCTTCCTTCCTAGTCAGTCTTTCTGTTTCCAAGAATCCTTGTTTAAGTCTCCTAGTTTCTGAGTGTCTTTCACAGGTTTCTAAGCTTCTAGTCCCCTAGTTTCCAAGGCTCCTAAGCTTGGAAATGTTTTTAATCTCCAAGGACTGATAGTTTCCTATTTACTGTGGTTTCTTCATGTTTCCAAAATTCCTTGTTTCCTGCCAGGTACCTCGTTTCCTAGTCTCATACTTTCACAGGTTCCCCATCTCCCAGTCCTGTTGATCCACAGGTTGCTTTACAGTCTACTAGATTCCTGTAGTCTCTTATCTCACAGGGTTCTAGTCTTCTTGTCATCATTCTGTCTGGTTGCATGTTTGATAGCACACAAGCTTTCCAAGCTCCTTGCTTGATAGTCTCCTAGTTTCGAGAGTTTATTGCTTCCAAGGTTCCTGGTCACCAACTTATGGATATTAAAAGGGGTTGGCTCACAATTCCCAGAATCCAATTTGTTGTTTTTGTAAGCATGTGACCACTACCTGCTAGCACTCTGTGCAGCAAGTCCTTCCCTCCTGCACCATGCCCTGGTCTTCCCAGGCAGTCTGCCGTCCCAGTACTAACCAGGCCCTTAAGGTGCATTGGGTGGTGCCAATCTCCGTTTCCGTAGCCCTTGGCCTCTCACCCATACAATTAGGGTTACAGTGGGGGGGGAGTCCTCTAGTAACCGTGAGAGTTTGACTCCCCACTTGCATCTATATTGCAGTGCGTCTTGCCAGACGACAGTAGGTACCATTTTTATGATGGTCTTTGGTATGACCCAACTGTGAGTAGAACTCGCGATCTCCCAATTGAGAGGCAAACACGCTAACCACTAGGCCAGCTCGCAGTATTCTGTGCAGTAAAACCTAAACAAATTCACCATTAGTGACCTCTTCAAAACCCATTTCAATCTTTTTCTTCATGTATACGTCATACATAGGGGCTTTGAATAAAATATGGCTGATATTTCCTTTCCTTTGTGGCCACAGGTTCAGGTTGGGTCGGGTCTGTTAAAACAGAACCACCATATGAAAATGGACTGGATCGGTTGAAAGAATTTAAAATATAGATACTTTGACGATATCTTCAATTTCAGTTACAATTTAAGATATACGGTCTAAGGTGTGGCTGTATTGCTGCAGATTGTTTTTGGAATATTGTGAGCATTGAAAATAGCAACTTGCAGAGGATTCTGGGAAGGGTGAGCCGCCCCTTTAAGGCAAGGAAGCAGTGTATTAACTCCAACACTTTTTAACCATTCATTAACATGGTTAGCCAACCCTGCTCCTTGGTATTTGCTTGAGTTAGTTAGCTAACAACATCCATGCCATCTTGACTAGGTTATAGGTCATAACCCCATAAGTACCATTCCTTAACCCTTTGCATGAGAGTTTCTGTTCACTCTGACACAGGTACTACTGCAGTCTTGCCTTTCGCACTCCCCCTACCTCCTTCAGCACATCTCCCACGATCTCTCGATACACTTCCTCGATGGCCATGCTGACAGTTTCCTCGGTAAGTCCTCTGGTGAGCTTCCCAGAATTCATCATCTGCAGAAATGCCCACACACTGAAACCGTTCTGCTGAATGGAATCCTGGGAAATAAAGTCCTCCAGCTCCACACAGTTCAGCTCCACACTCATGGCCATGCACAGCTTCTTCAGTAGGTACTCCACCTGAGGTTGAAGAGCAGCACATGTTAGAAGGTGTTCTTCACTTTTCCTGTATGGTGCAGTAACAAAAATGTGACATTTTTCCATTATTTCTATTGCAGAGGGGGACGTGCGATAAGAAAGTGCCCACAAGGTTGAATTTGGTTACCCGTTTTGGCAGCAATTGAAGAAGAGAACTGAGTAGAGCTTGAAATAGTGCAGAATAACGACAGGTCAAACAGCTCATTTTGAAAAATTCAAGGCTGTTACCTTAAATCGCATCCCATCCAAATAAATAGAATGTTATTAGTAATCGTCCCCTGTTGGGATGCATTGTCTGGTAGGAAAGTGCCATTACAGCGTGTTAGTGGGAGTTGTTAATTCAGCAAAAAGAACACCAAAACTGGGTGAGAATTAAAACCACCAGTATCCATGTGCTCGAGCTGTGGTGAGGAACTTCAAGTGAAGACTACTGAAGCATCTGGAAGTGTGAAGCAAAATCTAACACACACAATGCTGCTCATATGCAATATTTACGTGGCACAGTGGACAGTTCTTCAGCAGTGACACTGATCTAGTGGTGTTGTGGTGGAAGAGTGGATCTGATGGAGAAGTGTTGCTGGGGATTTGAAGCACCTCAGGGTCTCTGGGCTTTAAATATCGGTCCAGTGGTACTCCTATGGTGGTCCTTTCACATGGACAAGGTACGGGGTGATTACTGATCATCACGGTTCTCAACAACCAATCACTGGTTGGGGTTCCATTTCAGTTTTATACAAAATAGAAGCGATAGTTTAAAACATTTTGACCAACCACAATTGCAAATGTTCTGTGTTTCCACTGAGTGATGTTATGCGATTAAGAGAGTTTTCTCCTTTCAAGATGGCTCTTTTTTCCCCAGAAAGGTCGTGTTTCCATTCGCTCCTCATGTCATGTGACTTAAATGCAAAAAAACATGTTTCCGTTTCAAATTTGTGAAGCATCGCTTTATTGAATCATCTGATAAATAAATCTTATGCGAGTATAAAAACTTGTGATATTTAAGAGTTTTTTAAAATTCACGTTTCCATTACTCTTTTTTTTTTTAAATACGCAATTTCATATTATACATTAAGCAGGTTAATGGAAACACGGCTACTGATCACGACTCATCGTTTGTCCACGCGCTCATGTCTTTGTTCTAGAGTTTTAAATTATTTTCTTATTGATATTTACAGTAATAAAAGCAACTTAAATTCTATTCATATTCACAACATCATCCTTCTTTGTGTAGCATGCTTTGATGTGCAAACGTTCATGATGATTCAACAAATATGCAAATTAGTCTGTGAGACCATCTGGTGACTTTTTGAGCACAATTTTGTACTTTCCCCTGAAAAGGGGTCTGAACACTGCTGATGCGCTGAAAATGAAGCAGCAGCAGCGGATAATACACCTGACTGGATACCTGATAAACAGGGAACTGTGTGTGTAGCTGCGTTCAGTGTGTGTTAATGTAAATAGTGATGTATTGCGTGACACTAGATTAGATCATCAGGAGTATAAACTGCTAAGAACACATTCAACCACAAACATTATTCTGCAACGTAAGTGGCATCTGCTTTCTCTCTCTCTCTCTCTCTCCCTCTCTCACACACCCCTTCTTGCAGTAAATGAAACTGATAAATGCCACACTGCCAACAGGAAATAACCAAAATGTCACGGAAAGAGAAGCTGAAAGGCAGCGGAAAGAGTGCAAGCATGAGAGAGAGAGAGAGAGAGAGAAAACGTCAACCTTATTTTCTGTGCTAAGATGGAGGAAATACACACACACACACACACACACACACACACCTTTATATTCACTGCACCCAAAGCTGCTGTTTGATTTAGTGATGGGCGTCATTACATTCACTCCTTCAAGCAAAACAGGGAAACATTATACACGTGTTTGGGTTCATTTTTAAATAAATCTCCACTACTTTTATAGCACATGTTATTTTCAGAGACACATACTGACATGTTTCACAGCGAAAAGAACAGTGAATCTGTTTACTTGCTTCTGTACAAAAACTCACTGAGGGCAGATGTTAGAAAGCATAAAGACTTCATCACATGAATTCAAAACTCTCTAGCGATAAAGGCTTTAGGATGAGACACACATGAAAGAAAGTATGACCAAATCTGTTCTTAGGAACTTTTAACCAGTTTTCTAACACTGGAGCAACACTGTAAAAAGGAGTCCTGGTTACTCTACATTTTCCTGAAGGTTTTGTGGTTATTTAAAAAAAAAATCATAATAATAAACAACAATGAGACCGTCAACGAGGGCATAGCTCACTCCGGCCCCGTCTAGTCCAGAAGGAACGATCTAAAGTGGGTCACATTGCACAATAAATGTTGCAAGCTATATATAGAAGTGATATCCACCCTAGGAATACCGACCTATTTAACCAGAAAGAATCCAAAACAGCGAGGAATTGACCGAGAAGCGATTTTTGTTGAACTGCTCATTAAGGCTTAATTAGTCCATAACTTCATTAATAATTGGAATTGTGCAAATTTGTGTAGAAGCTACATGCACCCCAGGCAGACCCACCTTCCTGCCAAAAAGAATGAAAATCAGTGAAGACTTGAGAGAGAAGAAATGATTTTTGTGAAATGTGGACGACACATGATGGGATAAACTCATCGCCTGTCAACCGGGTGAACTAGTAACAAACAGAATAAATAAAAATATACAGTAACAAACAATGGCGGCACGGTGGTGTAGTGGTTAGCGCTGTCGCCTCACAGTAAGAAGGTCCTGGGTTCGAGCCCCGGGGCCGGCGAGGGCCTTTCTGTGTGGAGTTTGCATGTTCTCCCCGTGTCCGCGTGGGTTTCCTCCGGGTGCTCCGGTTTCCCCCACAGTCCAAAGACATGCAGGTTAGGTTAACTGGTGACTCTAAATTGACTGTAGGTGTGAATGTGAGTGTGAATGGTTGTCTGTGTCTATGTGTCAGCCCTGTGATGACCTGGCGACTTGTCCAGGGTGTACCCCGCCTTTCGCCCGTAGTCAGCTGGGATAGGCTCCAGCTTGCCTGCGACCCTGTAGAAGGATAAAGCGGCTAGAGATAATGAGATGAGATGAGAAACAATAATAAAAATATTAAAACTTACAGCAATTTGTACTGACAACGGGAACTTTAAGAAATAGTGTGAAAATTATAATAACTTATAAGCTGTGGTATCCATCCGCCACGAGAGCCACACGACGGACACAAATTCTTGCCTCTGTAAAAATAATCCCTGAATTCAAGAATATTATTTACAAATACTTTTCTCTGTAGAGTTTCTGAAGCATTTTGTTTGGTAAATCCAGCAAAAGAAGCAAAAATAAAACTGCAGCAAGCGTCAAGAATCAGGATTATTCAACACAGTAGCTATGATTGCGAGGTTAGCCTTCACTCGCTAGGTTAGCTTTGTTTTGATATATTAGATTTCACTCACTATGTTAGCGTAGGGTGACCAGATTTCCCGAGTCTGAAACCAGGACACTTTTGCGCGCGACCATGCTCGTGCTCGCACACCTTTTTTTTACGTAAACGTGACACTCAGAGAGGTGCTCTTATCATTGTGTTGAAGCTCACATTTATCAACATCTCACATGAAATAAAACAAACAGGCATTTTGTTATCTAGTAGCATAGTGGGATACAGATCAGTTAAATTATGGTCAGAACAGATGTTGTAATGGCTGAGAATAGGCCAGGCTATGTCCATAGGCCACATTTACACTGATTTATTTCACCTGTTTGTGAGACACCAAGAAGAATGCATATGCACATGTAGGCTAGATCTCTAAAATTGTATGCACTATAGCATGAACTTAAAAAGTAGATATGCAACCTCAACATAGCCTCGGTCAGAATCAACCTTACTAACCATTCCCCACAACTGAATGAATAAAGCAAGATGATGTGGACAAAAGTGAACACTTTAATGGAAGGTGCAACAACAAGCTGTTCAACACAGCAATATGGCCAAACTGTCAGAATGGTATGTTAAACAGAAACAAAAAAGAGACAAGTGATTTGAGAATATATACTACGGAAGCCGAGAGAGGCTCTTCATATAATCCTTTTTTTATTCACCTTGTTATCCCGAGATAACGACATAATTAATTCAGGATCTCGAGAAAACAACACAACTAATTCGAGATCTTGAGAAAACAAAATTATTTCATGATCTCGAGTAAACAGCTGTCAGCCCTGTGATGACCTGGCGACTTGTCCAGGGTGTACCCCGCCTCTCGCCCATAGTCAGCTGGGATAGGCTCCAGCTCGCCTGCGACCCTGTAGAACAGGATAAAGCGGCTAGAGATAATGAGATGAGATGAGATGAGATAATGAGATGAGTAAACAGCTGAGAAATGGTTCATTCAGGTGCGCCAAGAGACTTGTGATATGCTGACCTTGGGGCTATTTCTCATTCTGTATAGACGCAACTTTGATCATTAGAATGTCTGGAATAATCGATCACCTAATAAGGCAATATTTTGATCAGGGGTTGACACAGGGAGAGATTGCATTAAGTCTTTTAATAAGGGATAATTTCAAAATTAGTCCGCGGCACCTCCGCAGAAGACTGGCCCGGCTTCGTCTCTACCGACGGAGATACAGTGATCCAGCGGAGATCATGAAACAATTGTTTTGTTTTCTCGAGATCTCGGAATAACGGTTTTATTTTCTCGAGATCTCGAATTAGTTGTGTTGTTTCCTCAAGATCCTGAATTAATTATGTGGTTATCTCGGGATAACAAGGTGAATAAAAAAAGATTATATGAAGGGCCTCTCTCAGCAGTAAAGGAGGAGAGGGGCGACGGCCCGAGGAAAGCCCCCACAGGAGCGCACAGCATTTGCAGCATAGGCTACCCAACTCAGTACAAGAACAAAACACTTAGTGTGTGCAGTCGGCTTCGTGCGCATTGTTCTGCACCTCTCGGAGGAAGGGGTAGGTGTCCTGTAAATCTTTGGAAAAGGTACATTTTCTTTTCGGCATAATTGCTGCAGCATTACTGCTGCTAGCTGCTAGACAAAGAACATTCGCGCCAGTTAATGTTTATTTTATTGTTGCATGGCAACACGTTCTGTTGTCTGGAATAACGTGGCTAAATAAACACCCATGCCACAGGGCCAGGGGGCAGTAACCAGGAAAGTCTGCGATTCCTGTCAATTCATCAAAATAGTAAATGCAGACATTTCTCCGCTAATGATTCCCACGCTGCTCAGTCGCAAACGTCGCGAGTGGCGAAAACCGGGACATATCCGTGTCCCGACAGACTTTTGTCGGGACTTGGGACACACAACCCCAAACCGGGACTGTCCCGGTAAAACCGGGACGTGTTAGCTTTGAGTCAGTAGGTTAGCTTTCAATCATTAGCTGAGGTTTTACTCAGGTGGTTAGCTCTCTTGACACAGTAGCTTTTACTCACCTGGTTAGCTTTCATTCACTAGATTAGCTTTTACTCAGTAAGTTAGCTTGTCTGTTAGGCTTTCACTTGCTAGGTTAGCTTTCATGTGACTCACTCGGTTAACTTTCTCTGGATACATTAGTTTTGCTCACTTGGTTAGCACTCACACAGTAGATTAGCTTTCAGTTGCTAGCTGAGATTTACTTGGTATGCTAGGTTACACTCACTAGATTAGCTTTCTCTCAACTTGCTCAGCAAACATTTGACCAAGTTGTTTCATTTAGCAGTTTGCGTTTACACAGTAAGTAAATTTTCCTCATTATGTTAGTGTTTGCTCACTAACTTGATTTCCAGTCACTAGTTTAGCTTTCACTCGCCAGGCTGCTCAAATGAGAGCGCACCGTTCTGATAAAACTGTGTCACTGGTTGAAGTGAAGCTCTTATAAGTTCTCCTTACCAATGGTTTAACCTACTTTACTGCTAAACCACACTGCAGATGAACTTATGGCGCCAGAACATTTCAAAACCTTACAGTCTCTCAGTGCTTTCTTACTTCCTGCCCGAATGCACCCTGAGGTTTAGGCTTCAGAAACGCCTTAACACAAAACACACACTCAGCACCACAACACAGCAGCTAGTGCCACATCTCACCATGCTAACATACTAAACACAAATAAACCCACACACCCAATAACGTTACGTATTCACAAGCAGGAGTTAGCACTTGGGTTAGCACCTAGTGGCACCAAGTTTATTTAAATCCTAGCATTTATGAGAGTGGCGAGCCTGGTGCTTGTGATGAGTTAGTGCTAGGACGAGTCTAATGCATTAAATGCAGTTATGTAAGCTGAATACTGTTATATATTTTATTCTTAATGACCAATGTAATCATGACTCAGATGTTACACTCCTCTGAGTATACTCCGTTATTAGTGAATTATCAAGGTGTCTCACCTCATCAGGGATCATCACCAGCGGGTATTTGTCCTCAGACAGGAAGATGAAGAGACACCAGAGCCGGAAGGCATCTTTCTTGGGCAGGATGTCGTCCCCCTTCGGCCTGTAGTTCTTCTTGGCTGTGAGAGTCCAGCAGAGCTCGTCCACCTCCTCCTTCACAAAAGTACCCTCCTCCACCTAAACACACACACGAGTCAGTAACGGTATTGGTGGTGGTGTTCTCTTGGGTCAGCGTTGCTCGGGTTTCTTTGGGTCAGTAATGTTCTACTCCTGTGTTGATGGTAATATCTGGTTCTACTGGGTCAGTGTTGCTCTGGTTCCGTTAGGTTGCCACTGCTGGGTTTCTGCAGACCTCCCAAGTGAACCGTATCTGGTGGGTCAGACCCACAAAAAATGGTACCCAAACCAGCTGACCCGACAAGACATGAAAAAAACCTACATCCGAAAAACCTAATGTCAGGATCTGTCAGGATTTATCAAAGCTTAAACTTGCCGATAAGTGTTTTTGGACTGATTAACAGCTTATTAAACAAGTACACACACACACGTATGGGGATTAGGTGATTGGGCTCCTCTGCCTGTCATGCTGACAAGTAATGAATGAAACCTAGTCTTTTCCTTCACAGCAGTCCAACTACTCGACCTCTTCCCAAACTGCTTTTTGCCGTTTCACATGCCGAGGTTTTCTGATTGCTTTGACAGACACGTGACAGCTGCTGGCACTGCATGCATGTACATCTACAGGGGCGGAGCTAGGATTTTTCAAAGGGGGGGGGGGGGGTCACACACTGACTGGCAGCCTGAGTGCATTATCTCATCTCATTATCTGTAGCCGCTTTATCCTGTTCTACAGGGTCGCAGGTGAGCTGGAGCCTATCCCAGCTGACTACGGGTGAAAGGCGGGGTTCACCCTGGACAAGTCGCCAGGTCATCACAGGGCTGACACATAGACACAGACAACCATTCACACTCACATTCACACCTACGCTCAATTTAGAGTCACCAGTTAACCTAACCTGCATGTCTTTGGACTGTGGGGGAAACCGGAGCACCCGGAGGAAACCCACGCGGACACGGGGAGAACATGCAAACTCCGCACAGAAAGGCCCTCGCCGGCCACGGGGCTCGAACCCGGACCTTCTTGCTGTGAGGCAACAGCGCTAACCACTACACCACCGTGCCGCCCTGAGTGCATTATGTAACAAAAAAATAATTACCATTGCTAGTTTTAGGCAGCTTAGAAACCGGCTCTTCCATTATTGCTGTTTCTTCCACGTTTTCTTGATGTTGAGTTCTAGAAACGGCACTAAAACTTAGCTTCGAAGCCACAAAATGCAACTTTGATGGAAAAAATAAATAAATTGCTTACCACTCTTCACATCGAAAGAAGGAGGAAAGTTTTGCTTGTTTTGACATGGCGAATTATTAACACGAGGAAATACTCGTAATTCGCAACTAAAGACTGCAGCTACACTGGCAGCTTGACCCTGCTTTCTAGTGCGATTGTGTTGCGCTTGCACAGAACTGTTTCAGTCCTGCGCGCCTTGGCTTGTGCACCGGAAGGTGCACCTCGGGCTGCGCGCACGCCTAACGAGCTCCGGCACATGCGCCATTAACAAAGAACACCTGTCTTTAATCAGTGAACTATGTTTGGGGTATTTAAGGACCGCGCCCATGCAAGGATGCAAAGTATTATGCCACGTCTAGTGTGCCTCACTGAGCCTTGTTTCCTGGCCCTGTCCTTGTTGACCTCCTGGTTTTTCGACTCCTGTTTCTTGTCCCTTGATCTTGTATAGTTTTGCCTCTGATATTCTGTCCGCGCCTCGATTGACCTCCTGTCTGTTTCCTCGATTACGACTTTGCCTGCTGTTTCGGACTGTTTGCCCGTTGTGTGCGTTTCACACACTTTATGCTCATATCGCACCGTGTATTATTTAACATATCTGCACTTACATCCATGTCTCCCACACACACTGACAAACTGGGTTTTCGCACCCAAACCACAGGAAGTCAAGGTTATAGAAACCCTAATGGGGCTGAGGTGACAATCTAGTTTAAAAAAAAAAAAATTTAGAAAAATTACAGTTGGCGCTTTTCTAATATTCTTATGCGGCTATTGAAAAAAATGTATGGTCCGGGGGGCAGAGGCACCCCAGGACGCCCCCCCCAGCTACGCCCCTATAACATCTATAAGTTAATTTTTATAATTATTGATCTCTACCATTTATTTTTTATCTCACACACTATCGATCATTTGTGTAATCACATCAGATTGTGATGGACCAAGTACAAAAGATTCAAAGATTTTTATTGTCAATTCACTATATATCCAGGACATACAGGAGAATCGACATGCCGTTTCTCTCTCACCTTACTTGTAAAAACATAAATATTACAAAAAAATAATAAATTTAAGAGAAACAATATATATTTATAAATATAGATAAAAATACACTCTAAAATCAAACAATGTACAAAATAGCAGTAGTGCAAATACAGTACAATATCTAACGGAGAAGGTGCTTAGAAGAGCAGCTTATGAGGTGAATATGAACAGTAGTGCAAATGAGCAATAGCAGCAGATACAGCAGTAATGCTAATGTTTGTAGTGTGAGATGCGGACGGATGAGAGAGAGTTTCTTGTGTGAATGAACGTGTTACAGACCAGGGGTAGAGGGTGGGTAGTGGACAGAGTTCAGCATCCTGAACATCACAAGTGCACCAAAGAAAAGAAAAAAAAAGTGTGTGCATTCTAAAACGAAGCTCAATAAAGATTGGGTCTTTTACATTTCCATGCGTGCAGCCTGTGAAAGATGAGCCAGACAAAGCTTTCTGCACAGCAAGGAGATATTTTTAAATCGCTTATTTATAAGATCTAGGCCCCATGCTTACATTTCTCTTTATATTCCTGGTGTGTAAAGAGATCCATATCCTGGAAACATCCCAGGATTTTAATCTCTAAAATCTAGATCTGCATCTGATAGACTCAAGTATCAGCCTATAATAGCTGAATGTCTGTAATGATCTAACACTAATGTGTGATTTATCAAATGTCAAAATAAAACACTGCATGGTGCTGTGAGACACTAAACATGTGCTGTTATAAACCATCAGCAGATACACCATCCACTGGCAATTGGTTTAATACCAATGTAAATGTCATTAAAATAATATGAAATTCTTGGAAATTGCATATTTCAATGCCATTTTAAAAAATATATTGGGAAGACCCACCCAGACACCCTCTCCCCCCCCCACACACACACCCCTGTGGAAGGGTGAGACCCTGTCCTGCACATTCCTTCCTCCCTCCCCACCACCGATCAGTCGCTGTGTGGCCTCAGCTTCAGGGATCACTTCAGAAACGGACCAGCATTTGGAAGTTCGAAACTTGGGATCCATGATTCTGGTTATGCTAGGTCAGTAGTGTTCTGGGGGGGTTTGAGTCAGTAATAGCCGTTCTGATTCTTTAACCCCTTTACCACTGCATAACTTCACACACAGGGCTTTCTCTACTACAGTGAGACTGGAATAGCAGGCTGCAGCGGTGAAAGGGTTAAACCAGGAGTACATTCTCTTTCGAGTCAGTAGTAGCTAGATGTTCTGAATAATCTAAGTCAGTGGTGGAAATTACAACCCTTTATCATCAAAGTTATTGTGCCTATAAATAACGGTCAAGTGGAATCTAATTCAAGTTTTAATAAATGGGTTCTGTGTAATTGTACACATTTAAATTGGACAGCGTGTTTAATAGAATCGTTTGTAAAATAAACTGGGCTGAGGGGCTGGTGAATTATATTTTACAGTTAAAATCTGTCCCAGCCCTGTGATGACCTGGCGACTTGTCCAGGGTGAACCCCGCCTTTCGCCCGTAGTCAGCTGGGATAGGCTCCAGCTTGCCTGCGACCCTGTAGAACAGGATAAAGCGGCTACAGATAATGAGATGAGATGAGAATCTGTCCCTGAATAAAAGATTTTGAGAGCTGCTGATTTAAAGCACTGGTCAAACATTCACATGCACTTATAGAAGTTTTTTTTGTTGTTGTTGTTGTTTACATGCAAACATTTGAATAATAATGAAGACATCAAAACTAAGAAACAGCACACAGAGTGGATGTGAATTACCTGGAAGAAACACTGCGCCAAACAAAAGCAAAATGGGGAAAGGAAGAGAGAGAGAGAGAGAGAGAGAGAGAGAGAGAGAGAATAAATAGTAGAGTGCTCAGACTTTCAGACATCAGTGCACTTTTACAGGATGAGTCAAGAATCATTCATAAAGGAAGAAAATAATAGAAAGAAATAAGGACATAAAGGACGAGAAAACAAGTGGGGAAAATTAGCACCAGTTTAGAGTGAGAAAAACATTTGGGGGGAAAAAAGGAAATGGAGGGGGAAGAGACAAACAGAGGGGGGGCAGGCAGAGAGAGAGAGAAGGAGAGAGAGAGAAGGAGATAGGGGGAGACAGACAGAGAGACGAGGGGGAGACGGGGGAAAGAGAGAGACAGATGAGGGGGAGACAGAGAGACAGAGAGAAGTGGTACCTTATCGAGGATGTATTTGTTGAGGTATGGCATGTAGCCCTGACTCGAGACCGGTCCGTCGTCATCATCACGGAAATGTTCCTCCAGAGCGGCCGGATCGTGGGGGATACACAACACTGTACACAGATTATGAGACAGAACCTGGAACAGAGAGACACACAGACATCTGTTTAGTCAAGCCTTGTGTTAATGGTGTTTATGAGGTAAAGGAGTAGATCTGGAGGATCCTCAGACAGAGTGTTTGGTAAACTGGGATGTATGGATGCTGTCAGTCCCCACTCGCTTGCTCACTCGAGTTTGTTGACGGTGTAGTGGCTGCTGCTTTATGTCCCGGGGCCCCTCATGCCTGTGTTACCTTCTGGCTCTCCCCTTTTAGTTATGCTGTCAGAGTTAGTTGCCGGAGTCCCTGCTTGTACTCAGTGCAATATGTATACTGTTCCTACTTATTCAGGTGACATTGGGCATACCTAACCACCTGTGTTTTCTCTCTCTCTCTCTCTCTCTCTCTCCCCCCCAATCTGTCCCTCTGAGTTACATGTCGGTCCTGGGATCGAGATGCTGAACCTCTTCTGCTCCTCGGAACTGCCTGATCCATCCTGGTGCCCTGTGTCTGGCTGGAGTCTCATCACATCGCTCCTGTGGAGGACGGCCCCATGAGAACAGTTGGGGGTCATGCCTGGAGGACGCTCTGGACTCTTGCAGTGGTGCTTTTGTGGCTGGAGACTGCAGTTGACTTGCTGACTTTGGGACTGCAGTTGTCGTGAATGGTTTTGCGCTCGGGTTTCCGTCGGTGGGGGGTTTATAGCATCAACGAAACTGACTTCATGTTAAAACTGTTAATGTTATAGTCAGGCTGTCTGTTGTTGCCCAAATGAGGATGAGTTCTCTTTTGAGTCTGGTTCCTCTCGAGGTTTCTTCCTCATGTCGTCTGAGGGAGTTTTTCCTTGCCACCGTCGCCCCAGGCTTCATCATTGGGGATAGATTAGGGATAAAATTAGCTCATGTTTTAAGTTGCTCAAATTCCGTAAAGCTGCTTTGCGACAATGTTTATTGTTAAAAGCGCGATACAAATAAACTTGACTTGACACACACACACACACACACAATCATTATCCACAGATTATGAGACATAACCTGGAACACACACACACACACACTTCCTGCTCTGGTTAATTGATTGTCCCCTCTAAAGTGCTTGTCATAGGGGGCGTGGTCACGCTTGATCATTAGTAGGTCACATGACTGACATATTCATAGTCTGGGTGTGTACCAGGAACTCAACATCTTCTCCCAAACCCTCTGAAGCTTTGTGTCTCTAACGTTATTTTCAAAGTTACTTTAACAGTCTGCTCTTTAAACTTTTGGAAGACAACGGAAAAGAGCAAAGACTTCCTGGAGTGTCTTTTCCCTCACCGCAATCTTTACCTCCAGACAGGAAACACTGTACGTACAGCACATCAGCTGCAGTTAGTTATTCCATCTGCTCATTTTAATGGATGGGGAAAATAACGACTCGGTGTAAACTGTCCACACACACACACACACACACACACACACACACACACGGTCTGTAAAAACTGACGGATTAATCAGTTTGTTTACACACCTCCACATGGAAAACTCATCCAGTCTAAATAGGGCTCCAGCCAGCTCGAAAGAACAGGGAAGGGTTTTATTCCACACTGGCTGGTCACGGTGGCTTAAATCACTCCTCTGTTTGTATTTTGAGAAACGGAACCAATTAAAATATTGTAGGTGTGATTGGTCGAGTTTTTACTGAAGTAGGACTTAAAAAAAAAAGTCCCACACATCTCAAGCACATCATCTATAAATGTGATGATTTAAAACTCTTAATAAACCTCCATGAATTAAAACTGTCATTTTCATTTTTAAAATAACTTTTTGTTAGTTAATACCAAATCCATGTGTTTTTGTTCTTTCAGCTGAAGTAATCCAGGTGATGATCACCACCTTCCCTGATTTCACTTGGCATGTAACACACACCTCACACAAGTGTGTTAACACTCTGCACGCTGAGTTATTTCTGACTGAACACCGTCAGAGCGACAGAGCGGACTGAAACATGCCGTAGTGACGACTCAATAATCGCGGCTTAGTGTTTTTGACAGCTTTCATAATTTCCACAGTGTTTTTGACTTCAGTGTTTGACTACTGTGTTATCAGGTACTGTGTGTTATCTGATTTTCACACACACACACACACACACACAGAGAGAACTCATCACCACATCCGCCGGCCTTGCACTAATGTCTGAAACTCAAAAAAAAAAAAAAAATCCATCTTATCATGTATTATACTTTCTGAAAAGTTTCCCAGTTAAAATGTTTTACTGCTCCATTTGTCAGTTGTTCAAACAATAAAACTGCTACAACAAGCGAGAAAATACTTTCAGGTGAACAAAAAAAAAAAAAAAACACTGTTACAGTAAAAACACAACTGGCCAAAGTAGCAAATTACAGATAAGTGCTTTTAGGTGAAAGATTTTCCTGTTAAATGTGTTCAAATCATTAACAATCCAGAGCTATAATAATAAACAGAATAACAAGCTGCTGCTATATAGCCATTGCTAATAGCTGTAGGTTAGCATTAGCATGTTCAGATAAGAATTTGTTGTTGTTGTTTTTTTTTTTAAACCTGCATTTCAACCTTTAGTTTAGTTGAAAACCTCCAGTTGTCATGGTTACCATCAGTCCTTCAGTTTTATATTGATTTTTGGTACAAAAGACTGAATTGACTGAAATTTGTAAATTTGTTCATCAAATCACGTCATGATTGAAACATTTTTGTGGATACTTCTGAAAACCATCACGCTCTCCAGTTTGTGGTTGTGTCCCAATTCTCCACTTAAAACTTGTAAAAATAATGAAATAAATCCTTAGACACTGTGATTGAGGTTCTTTTCTGAATTTCTTTCCCCCCCCCCCATACTGAAAAAAAAAATTGTTTACACTTCATATGAAATGAGAGCAAATTTGAATTCCAACCGACAGGTGGTGATGTCATAATGAGCATTACACCAGCCAACCAATCAGCGTCAACACACACAATGTATAGATAGATAGATAGATAGATAGATAGATAGATAGATAGATAGATAGATAGATAGATAATATTCATACATTTTTTTTCTTTTGCCATATTTACCCTCTGTTCATTCAGTGAATGGTGTCAGAGGAACAGAAAGATCTACAGCTCCAAGAATAGTTTAGAATTTTAAATAAAATGTTCATGAGGCCCAACAACACCAAAGCTGTGGGCCCTTGAGAATGGCCCTTAACCCTTTCTGCTCCAGAGGGACGGTATCACGGCTGACCCTGTGCTCTGACCCCAGCATCCCAACATGCTGACACATGAGGAAAAAGACTTTCACTGTACTGTAATGTATATATGATAAACAAAGGCATCATCTTTTCAATAAAGCCACACTGAGGGGCTCCGTGGAGTTTATTTTACACTTAAAGGGATCTCTGCTCGAGTATCTACAGTAGGTCTCTTTCTCTCCATTTTCCTTCCCTTCTTGTCAAATACGAAGTGGGTTTTTTTTACATATATAAACAAGACACTCGTAGCCAATGTCTATAACAGTGTCCTGTATGTGTGATTAACTGAACATAATTAATCTGAATAACAGCTTTAACACAACAATAATAATAATAAATTTTATTATTAGTCCTGCAGTTTTTAATATTCTTTATTGTTCCTTGTTTTAAATTAAACCGTGTATCTACAGCATTGCTTTTCTTGTCATCTATTCTTTTGCTTACTTTAACATTTTTTGTGAATTTTACATCTTATTTTAAATAAATACCTCTTTTGGATTTAAAATAAGATTTTAAGTTCAGTTAGAATTTGGCTCTGAGATGGAACTCGAGACGCTGATTCAGAGCGAGTCAGACTGCACGGATACTCACTGTTCAGGACAATAACAAAATATGGGAGCTTTCTACAAAAAATATTTTACATTTTTCCTTTTCTCCCCCAAACCAAAATCCATCCATCCATCCATCCATCCATCCTTAACATTTAAGATTTAAAATATAAACTGCTGAGGGAAAAAAGTAAATCTGTTGGTTTGAGAGGATAGGAAGAGAGTGGCCCAACATCACCACATTATTTTATCAAACCAAGAATTTTTGTCCTACACACACACACACACACACACACACACACACACACACACACACGATCCTTTAAAAAAAAAAAAAAAAAAGGTTAAATGAGTTTTGAGCAGCTTCTATTCACCATGTGGTGGTGGAGGCCACACACAGGAAATGAAGCTGTGTGAGAATAGTAGCTTTTGCATAAATAAAATAAAATGACAAAACACCATCAGAAAGGCTGTTATTACTGCTAATACACACACACACTTGGATGCAGTGTGTGTGTGTGTGTGTGTGTGTGTGTGTGTGTACATTAATGAGATTGTGTGCATTTGCACGCACCAGTTCTGGTTCGATTTGGTTCTGTTACTCACCTTCAGCTGGGACTTGGACACTTTGCCGCTCTTCTCCACATCCAGAGCCGTGAAAGCAAACCAGATGGATTTGAGCAGCTCTGAGCGCAGGTCCATGACTGCACACACACCAACACACACGCATGCACACACGCTGACACATACACACACACAGCTTTCTCTTCCTGCTCTTTCACTCTCCTTCTCTCTATCTATCTATCTTCCACTGGGGTGAAAACCCAACCCACACACACAGTGTACAGAGAAGCCAACACTCATGTGGCGCCACTTAGTGACTGACACTGACTGACACACACACACACACACACGGTTTAAGAACTGCACAACGTGGTTGTTTTATTTCAAGATAACTGATACAGGATCCGTGTTATACATTTCTCTCTGCAAAACGCTTGGATTTCATCATCTCATGTTTTTAACATGTAAAAATTACATCAAACAAAAAAGGAAGAAAATAAAAAGCATTGTTTGGCGAGTGTTGATATGGTACATGATGATTCAGATGATAAGCAATAACACACCGAGTCTCCAGCGTCCACTGGGCCGATGATGTCATTCATTCAATTACAGCCGAGAGAAGTGCACATACAGAACACACACACACACACACACACACACGCGGCTGGTTTCATATGCTAAAAACTACAATGGGAAAAAATTGAGTCATTCATTCTTTCACTCGCATCCGATTGGCTGTTCAAGTCCACATCATGATTACATCATCAATGCTGCATCTGTCCTTGTGTGCGTGTGTGTTGGGTGAAGGGGGCGTGGCAACGTGTGTCATGGTGAAGCTGGGGCCTTGCTGCTGTACCGCACCTGGTACCTGTTGACGGTTTGACCTTTGACTTGTGAAGTCATGCAGGTGGTCTTGCAGGGCAGCAGGTCATCGAGGTCGTCTCCGAGGAGCCAGGCGTGGACGGAGCGGGCTGCGGCAGAGGGGACGTGCTCGCTCTGCCACGCCCCGTGCCAGCGGGAGAAACGCTCACGCTGCAGCCGGGACACGCGCAGGTGAGTCTGTGAGACAGACCGAGAGAGTGAGACCTGTGCACTCACATTTCCTGTCTACGTCTACATGCTTACCTGTCTGTCTGTCTGACTAACATTCTGTCTACCTGTAAAACTGTCTTGTAAATCTCCGAGTAATTAGTGAGAGCAGAGTTGTAGTGCACTAGGTAGTGCTCTAGTGTACACTACCTTCCTGGCCTTGATGAGCGCTCCGCGGCGGTACATGTAATCCTCAGAGTTCATGACGAACACCATCTTGTGCGTGTTGAGTTTGAACCTGCAGTCCAAGTTTCCGGCGCTTTCCACGCCCAGCTGATCCCGCAGCTCGCGCCGACTGCGCAGAGCCTCGACCTGCCGCAGCTGCCAGCGCCGGAACTGGCGCAGGTTCCTGCAGTCACACACACACACAGGGAGGAGTCACACACCACTTCAAGTAAGTATGCAGCTGAAAGTGTGTGTGCGCATGTGTGCGAGAGTTACCTGGGCAGGAACACAGGTTTGAAGTAATAACCTTCACTCTGTGAACACGACGAGGTTTCAGTTCCAACAAACTGCTCCATGTAGTTAGACAGGCACTGCAGAGACCACACACACACACATTGAAAACATCACAGCATGTCACTCACATGAACAAAGAGCTAACACACACACACGCTACCTGTACTTCGAGTGGATCATCAGCCTGAGCCTCCTCAGTGTCGAGCAGCTCGATAGTCATCGTCACCTCCCCTTTATTCTGAATAAACATCACCTGCAACAAACACACACCTGTCAGACTCCGCCCACTTTATTCTTCATCCATTTATTACTCACCGTGTGTGTTCCTCTTATTTCTCACTGAAAGTTGCACGTTTTATAAACTTCTTCTGAAACTGTTACCTGATGACACAAGTGTTACAGCAACCCACCAATCAGCAGCTTTGCTTCAGCCTTTCTTTTTCAATACTTTCTTCCTTCCTTCCTCTCTCATATTCCCACTTCCTTCTTCCTTTCATCTGCTTTCTTCTTTTAAGTACTTCCCGCTTTTAGTTCTCTTCAATTTGTCATTATCTTTTTCCTTTCCTCTTCCTTCCTCCTACTCCATTTTACCTTCTTTCCATCTCCATTACTTTTTCTTCCACTCCCTCCATCATTCTTCCTTTCTATTTTTTCCTATTCTTTATCCCTTTACCTCATTCATTCCTCCTTTTCTCCCATCTGCTTCTGTCCAAGGTGTTAAAATGCTGAAATGGGATTCCATGCTCAAACACACACCAAACACTCGTGTGTGTGTGTGTGTGTGTGTACACGTACCTTGAAGCAGTTCTCCTCAGCCATCACTCTCTCAGCTTTCCACTGGTAGCTGGTCTCCCAGGCGGCTCTCACACACTGAGAGGAGAGATTTCCCCCCGCAGCGCCCCGTCTCCGCTCACACACATACAGCTCAGCTACCTGAACACACACCTCGTCACTCACCAGGTGCTGCAACTACACACACACACGCGCGCACACACACACACAGTTTAGTTCTGCAGTATTATTGTGAACAGTTGAGCATTTATAATATGACAGACAGGCCACACCCATTTTATTGACCACTTCCTGTTGCACTACACACCATCTCCCCCTCACCTGTCTGACGATGTTCTGGATGAGTTTATCGATGGTGAAGCCGATGTAGGCGTGAATGGTGAACATCTCGCGCAGTGTGTCCTCGTATTGCGTTGACTCCAGGTTTCCGTCCAGCAGACTGCGCACCATGTCCAAAAACGCCGGGTAATACTCCTCCAGCTCCACCTCACCTACACACACACACAGTCAACAACAGACTCCTCCCACAACTGTCCATGTCTACCTCACTATAAACACCTTAAGCCCTATTCGCACGGGATAAGTATTACCTGTGGACCTCTGGTAATTCGGAATAATTACAGAGAATGTCTGAGTTCTTAGTCCCGTGCGAATGCGCCATGTCCGTAATTTGCCAAGTAATAATTCCGCCGCGAATTACCTACTGTGTTTCGGCAAAACACAGACGTCCAGTGGTAATACAAGTCCCGTGTGAATGCGCATGTCTGTGTTTGTAATTATTAAACGCGCGTCTCTTGTACTTTTCTGGAGTGAATAATGGAGGATACGGGCGAAATTTTGATAAACAGCATTTCAGGGGCAAGTGGTAGTAGGCCTATCCCGTATTTGAACCAGATAAGCATTTTGAACTCCTGTCTACTAGTGTTGTGACATTCGCGAACGAACCGATTCTTTTGAACGGCTCCTAGGCATGAACGACGAGAACCGAGTCTCGAGCTGGGGGAGCCGTTCTTTCTGTCGTTCTTTTTCTGTACTGTGTTTCAGATGAAAAAGCTTTTGCCCAAGGACAAGAAGTAGGCTAAACAGCATTTGCCTTTTATTTATTCAAGTTTTATCTGTTTGCCTAATAGTTCAAATTGTTTTGTATATAGTTTATAATGTTGTTGTGTGATATTAATGATAATATTGTGGGAAAACTACTTTGCACGGACGTTCATTTAATTTATTCTATCGTCATTTTGTTTGTTCTATTTTTGTGTATTTTATTTATTTATCTGTTTGTCTAGTTGTATCTATTTTTCTAATAATAATATATTTTTTGCATTAATAGTTTGTTTTTTCCTATTAAAATAATCGTGTTCTTGTTATAACTTTATTTATCTGACTGTTTAGTTGTATCTATTTTTGTTACAATTTCAATATTTTTAATATAGAAAGTTTGTTTTTTTCTATTAAAATGTTCTTGTGTGATAACCAGTTCTTGTGTTATATTTATTGTAGTTGTATCTATTTTGTATCTCAGACTTAAATATTTTTGTAAAACAAGTGTTTTTCTATAAAATATTCTTGCGTTCTTGATAACTATGTTCTTGAGTGGGTTCTTTTTTTTTTTTTACAGAAAAGCCGTTCTGCATGGACATTCATTGAAGCCCTCATTGTTTTTTAATGGTTATTTATGAGCGTTTAGGGGTTACAATAATGTAAGTCTAGGTTGCTTTATATAAAAGGTATGTCCAGAAATATTGATGTCACTGTCTAAGAAGAGGGATCTGGCTTCTTTAGACGCTGTCTTCTTAAAACTGAATAAATATTTAAAAAGAGCTGAATGAGCCAGTCTTTTGAACGGCTCTTTTCAAAGAACGGATCACAAAGATGCGGATCCCATCAAAGAGCCATAAATCCCATCTCTACAGTCTACAAGACGAAACAGGATGCTGCGAACTTACGACACATCCGGTCACAATGTCTGTAAATTCAGTGAATTACAGACTTTTGCTTATCCCGTCCGAATGCGCCACACAATAACACAGAGGTGCGGGGGTAATTGCGAATTACCAGAGGTCCATAGGTAATACTTATCCCGTGCAAATCGTACTTTAGACATTTACCCGGAGTTCCTGGTGCAATATGAGGAGCGTTCAGAGCACCACATACAGAAACATCATGGGAAAGAGCTCCTGAGATTAACAATTAACCTTTTATACACCGTGTGTCTTGCATTGAGAGATAAAGAGCAGAAGGAGACCCTGCTGAGGCCGTGTGTCCAGGGATTAATCTAAACTAAAATCGGATTAAAAACAATCCATTCAGACTGAAGAGCATCTCTGGATGTAAACTCGTGTGCATCTTACTGGGTTGCTTGAGTCGCAGCTCCATGGCAAGATCAGTGGCCTTGTCTCGGCGCCCCTCAGCCACCAGGAGGCGCTCTGCGCTCTGTTCGGCGCGGTGCTCCAGCAGCTGTCTCTCAGCCTGCCGGTACACCTTCAGCAGCCGTGAGCACAGCGTCTGGTGCAGCCGCAGGAAGAAGTACCAGTTATTATTGACGAAGAAGAGGTTGTAGATCCCGTCCTGCTCCTTCTGCTGCTCCAGCTGCTCCTGTTGCTCCGCCCCACGCGGGGACGCACACCGCCGCTGCCTCGACTCGCCGTTCACCTGCTGCTGACCCCCTGTAGGCCCTGCTCCTGACACCGCTCCTCCTTCTCGCTCCACCATCTGCGTCTCAGACATCGACCCGGCAGCAGGCCTGCCCCCGTCCTCCGTCTCCGCCTCCTCGTCCGTCCACTCTTCCGTGTCGCTGAGCTCACCGCGCCGGGAGAAGAACAGGTCGGGGATGAAGTGGTGGACGATGCGCTTGATCTGGTCCTTGTCCTCCTTGTGGATGGTGGGCTGACGCTTCACGTGGTAGATGATGAGGGATGCAGCGTCCTCCAGGATCTGCTTGTCCTCGTAGGAGAAGATCAAGTGAGGTTCGCTAGAGGCTCCGCCCCCTTCACGACTCTGCTGACCAACTCCGCCCTCTTCTGTGCTTTGCTCCTGACGCTACACACACACACAGCATGACAAACACTTCCTTCAGAAGAGCATGAGGTCACGGGCTGTGTTCCAAACCTCAGATTACATTACTGAGAAATGAAATGCAGTGTTTTCAAAACGTTAACACGTTAACGCCCGTGTTATCACATTAAGGAGTGTGTTATAATAATGTAACAGGGGTGTGTGTTAGTACCTCGTCATAGATGCTCTCGATCTCATTGAGCAGGCTTTTGGACCTCAGCGCCTTCATGTCGTTCTGTTTGAAGTTGACCCCCTGGTGGTCCAGAGATTTGAGGTAAGCTTTCTCATACTGCTCCCTCCAGATCTTATTAAAGCCCTGCTGAGCTTCTCGCCACTCCTCCTCCTTCGCTTTCAATCTGAAAACACACACACACAGACACTAAGCATTCTACTGCTCCAGGGTAGAGCTCTGCACTCCCGCGGGAGTCCCGCGGGACCCAACGCAAAGCAGTGCGGCGCGGGACAAATTTTGAAAGCTCAGTGCGGGCGCGTGCGGGAGGGGGAGTGCACAATGCGGGCGCGGGCGGGAGAGGTGATAAGCCGCAGTCCTGCTAACTAAAAACGTGTTTAAAATAAAATTTATAAATTATTAATTTATGTCCATCATATATAATTTGTGCTGGATATTTTATTTGGCATTAACAAAAACATTTTAAGATGCCTAAATTTGCGGATGTGGTCTAATCTCGCGTACGCTTCCGATTCCTTTCCGCTCTTCCGTGTTTGAGATCTCCGATCATGGCAGAAGAGCAGAGCTCCTCTAGTGAAGCTCACAGTGCTTCAGAAGGAAGGAAGTGCTGCTTTTAAAAGAGGTACATTTACCGTTAAAAAGTCAAGAGTCCTGAAATCAGACATTTGGAAGTCGTTCTCACTCGTGTACGACGCACCCCTGAACGTGAGCTGTAGATATTTATGCTCTAATCCACTCAAAGTAGGGGGCGGGGCACCATCACGCTGTGTCTTTACATTATATTAATTTCTTATAGGCCTACTTGTGTTTCCTAGAATGTAAATGTGAGGAGTGACATATAAGCTATGTGCAATGTACAATATGCTTAATATCCACTGTAGCTGTTGGTCGGTGTGTTGGGTATCTCTGTAAAGCCTCAGCTGCGCATGCCGCCTGGCAACGCGCACCCTCGCTACGTGCGCTAGGTGAAGGATCGGTCAGTGGAGAGCTCAGCATGTTTAATTCCCCAAAGCCAATGACGAGAACTTTCATGAGAAATAACGCGAACGTCTGCATCATGCGGGATTTGCGGGTGGGAGCGGGACAAAATATGGCAGGCGTGGGTGACAGCGGGACTGCACAATGCGGGAGCGGGACTGAAAATTCTGTCCCACGCAGACCTCTACTCCAGGGCCCTGTACCGTGCCTGACCTTGACCCCTGACCCCAAGATTTTTCCAAGAAAGTCAGACTCATAGTTGTTTGTCTAACATTTGAAATTTAAGCCTAGGTCACAACCAGACGTACGATTTTTTGGCCGTGCGATTTTTGGCGTTTCCCCAAATCGCTGCGTTTTTTTTGTTCATGGAGAAAGACGCACGTTGGCCGTAAGTTTGTCTTGCAACCTGAAAAAAACGTAAGCGCCCGTAGAGTTTGTTTGACATGACAAAGAACCTCTGCGGCCGGTCTACGGCTCGAAAATCAGCACGTCACACGCGCGCCCTCCGTGCGTTTCACACGCGCCCTCCGTGTGTTTCTTGCGTTTTTTGCACGTAGACCGGCCGTAGGAGCACGTACTGCCGGTTGTGACCGAGGCATTAGAGAGAGCAAGAGATAAAGGGTGGATAGAGACACACACACAGAGATATATGAAAAGAGACAGATGTAGACAGACAGAGAGATAGACACACTGTATGAAGGGAGTCAGACAGACAGACAGGTTTGTACCTCTTGAGTACTACAGGTACTGCAGTTGCCGGGTTCCTCTTCAGTCCCTCGATGATCTCGGGAGCTTTATCTCCGTAAATGCGGTACACGGCACGTCGCTGGATCACCTCCGAGGTCCCGCCCAGACAATCGTCCAATCGGAAGCGGTCCTGGTCCTCCGGGGAGAGGCGAGACAGCTTCTTCTGCACGCTCTCCAGAACCCTGATGGTGGCCAGGTTGGTCTCCAGAACCACGTCCAGCTATGAGGACAGAAAGCGCTCGCTATGACCTTTCACTTCATTGCTTTATTTCTTTCCTCCATCATGGCTTCCCTTCATCTCCCCATCCACCACTTCATTTCATCACCCTCTGTCTTCAGTCTACTACTTTTATCTGTTCATCAGTTTATCCTTCCTTTTCATCCAGCTACCACATTATATACTGCTATTACTTTTATTCCTCCATCTCTTTATCTATTCAAATGTCCATCACTATTTCCTCATCCTTTTCTTTTACCTCCATTCTCTCAATCACTTATCGTTCATCTTTCCAACTACCCTTCCTTTTATCTCCCCATCGTTTCATTTTCTTTCTTTTTGACTTTCCCCCACCTCATACTTCCTTCTCGTTCTTCCTTCCACTTCCTCCATCCCTCTCTCCTCTAATCATTCTCAGGTATTAGTTATTTCCACAATCGACTCGAGTTCCTCTGTTCATGCTCGAACCGGTGTTGAATCGTGCGTGTAGTTGCAGGGTCTCACCTCGAACCTCTCGTCCTCGCAGCGGTGCAGCTGCTCCTCGTACGGCGTCTTCTTCGAGCTCACAAACGTGGAGTCCTCCGACCACGACGGGAAGGACACCCAGGTATCGTTCAGCACCTGCACGTGCACAGAAAGGAACAGGAAGTGCTCCAGTGAGTCAGTCACAGTTCAGAGTACCTCACATGGGCGTGGCCTGATATTCTAATGAGCAGGCTTGACTGACAGCTCTGTAACATTTATACAGAACTTGCATCTTAGTAGAGTGAGCACACTAGGTTGCACTTGCATAGTTTTGATGCCAGCGATGTGGGCGGGGCAAGCAACATCAGGCTTCTGATTGGCTCGTGTGGTGTGTACCTCTTTACACAGCGCTGTTCTCCCGCTGCACTTGGGCTGTTGGTATGTTTTTGGCAGGGCTCTGTAACTTGAACCGAGTCTCTTACAGGATGCGTAGTCCACCTCCCTGGCTCCACCCCCTTCCATGTAGCGCTCCGATAGGCCGGATACAGAGTGTGACAGCTCCTTCTCACCAAGGAACGATTTAAACTGAGTGTACAGCTCTGGAAATTTCCTGGCGCACAAACACACCCGTACATACAGCCTTTAATCATCTCATTTATTTAAAAAAAAAAATTATATAAACAAAGCAGAATGATCTTTATTTTTACCCAAGGAACGGCGTGACGAGCTGCAGGAGCTCAGCTCCCGACACCACCTCCTGGTTAAACAGGGCGATGCAGCGCAGGAAGTTCTCGTACACCTCCTGACTCTTAAACAAACGCCGAACCTGGAAGCACAGGAAGAAAGGAAAAAAAAAAAAATCCCATGAGACATGAACAGAGAAGAGAGCGTGAAAAAGAAATCCCGGCACCAGAGACGTGTCACGTTTACCTTGTCGAAGAAAGTGAACTCGCGGAGAACGCCATGCTTCCCAACTGATGCGAAAGACTGGTCTTTAGAGCAAGAGAACTTCATCTTCTTCTGCGGTAACAAAGAGAAATACATTCAAATACAAATGACACAGGGGCAGGTATAGAGGTGGTTTCCAGGTTAAAGAGAAGGCGTAGGAGGCGGGGTCACACCTTAAGCAACGGCGTCATGTGAGGCAGTAAAAGTGGGCGTGGCCTCTTCTTGCCCTGCTTGTTTAAGTCCTCCTCGTCAGATTTCTTCACCTGCTCCTTGCCTGTTAAAGAGCCGCTAGTGAACTGCAACACACATGGAAACAAAAGCTGCATTACACACCTGCCTGAGATACACACACACACACACACACACACGAAAGACGTCCTCTCCTCACCAGCGATCTCTTCGCGTCGGGGAGGAACTGTCCAAACTCCGCCAGCAGGTCCTCCTGTCCTTTAAACAGACTCGCCACTTTGGAAAAAACCTCGTCCTCCGTCATCCCCGTACTCATCCTGCTCCTGTTCTCCTTCAGCTCCAGCTGCTCCTTCTGCAACACACACGGTCGGTCTACATGATCCTCTGATCTATAAACTGCCTGCTGCCTGACTCCGCCCCCTTCCCTTTACATCATCTACCTGGTAGGTGTGCAGGATTTCCAGGAAGGACCTGTAGATTTCCGGATGATCCAGGAATCGACTCTTGATCTTGTTCACGTAGCTGATGGCGCTGTCGAACTCTACGGGACTCGCTTCCGAAGTGGGTGGGGATGCCGACGAAGTGGCGGGCTGCGATTGGCTGGGCAAGGGCAGGGCGAGTCTTCCAGGTGGTTCCGGCAGGACTCCTGACGACGGTGAGGCGCTCTGAGGTGATGTCACCGTCTCGCTCTGAGTTGAACTCGACTCGGTGCTCTTCCCTTTGCCGGGAGAAACCTGCTACAGAAAACGGATCGGGACGTTAACAAACAAACAACGCTGTGTGCGCGCGCGCGCGTGTGAGAAAATACGCATTTTATTCAGGAGGAGGTTACCTGAGCTTATTTACCTGTGGAGTGAAAGGCGACTGCAGGAAGGCCATTCCGTTTTTCGGGATTTCTATCCGATATCCGGGAGGCAGGAAGGCGTTGAAGCCCAGGACAAGGTCCGGGTGGCCATGGAACAGCTGAGACACGCGGTTTATTACGCCTGGTGTATCGATACTGCAGGATAAAGTCAGCCAATCAGGAAGCATTAAAGAGATTAAAAGTTAGTGAATAGTTAAAGTTAGTATATACGTGCATACATTATATTTACATATGCAAAATAGAGATTAGCGTTATAAAAAGACATTTGGAAACATTTACGAATCAAAATAATTTGGTTTACTTTTAACATTTACAAAAACATTCACTGCTACAAAGACGCTAAATTTAAACATTACTTAATTTGTACTATTTAAACCTTAAACTAAAAAGCACAATAAACACTTAAGACACGTCCCGATAACCTTGATATATCAGATATCACGATATCGATATCAGTCATATCGCTCAGCCCTAATGTATAAAAACGCAGTGTGTAATTGTGCATCACCTCTGAGACTTAAACTCCTTCATAATGTCCAGGAACTTGTTGTATATCCCAGGATCATTTGCAAACCGGATTTTAACCTGATCCAG
This sequence comes from Neoarius graeffei, assembly GCF_027579695.1. Classification (NCBI taxonomy): domain Eukaryota; kingdom Metazoa; phylum Chordata; class Actinopteri; order Siluriformes; family Ariidae; genus Neoarius; species Neoarius graeffei. The sequence goes on from NC_083578.1 coordinate 90,813,706, forward strand.
GTACGATAACGCATCTTCTACCTGCAGACGGAGGGGGATGAATGAATGAAAGAAAACCCCGCACAAGAACCCCACTTGAAAATCAGATATTCAGCATACTGACAGAAATATGATCATAATTATCTATCGTTAAACTCTCAATACTTTTCGCTTGATCAGAACTGTGTGGCCGTGTCCAATCCTATTTAGCTCCTCCCACTATAGACATCACGAGGAAGTCACTCATGAAAATCAGTATTATTACTTTAAAATTAAACTCAAGGAAGAAAGCTTTAAAACTGTAGTGTTCTTGTATGAACACTGGGTGGCGCTGGATCCGCACAACAAGTTCAACTTGGGAGTGAGGAGATGCGTTTAGCTCTTGGTTATGCATGTGCCTACCAGCAAAACATCTTTCGATACAGACAGTAATGATCTGTTCGCTTAGAAGAAGGGCTCCCATTAGAACTACTGTATCCCATTGTTCATGCAGAAACAGCTGTCTGTGATTGGTCGATTGCAGTGTCAGTCAAAGCAATAGCTTCCTGTTATGCTTATTGATGAAAAGTGCCAGACTCTCCAGCGATATATAGAAGTTTTTACTTCTTCCCCCCCCTTCGTATTATCTATTAAGCCACGCAAGGTTATCAGTTCGTTTGGATTTTAAGAAAAACATTAGCGGTTCTTTTTAGTTTTAATAACACACAGCTGTTCACGTTAGCCAACAACACTATTAGCAGCTCTGGCTGTTCACTTGGGCTTTAGCATCAAGACGAGCGGTAACACGAAACCGTATTAATGCATGTAACGTTAGACTGTTCATCCATTTTCATAGTTTTAATAACAGTGTTACGTGTTTTAAAAAAAGAAAAATTAAAAAAAAACATGAGACTAATCAGCACCTAAACATTTTCAACACAGTCCGAATCAATCGTACTGACCAATCAGAAAACTCAGCAGTGAGGAGGCGGTCCTTTGTGTCTGTTGTTTTGAGGGTGAACAGCCGAACAGCCCATACGACCAGGAACGGCCATCTTGATGTGATACAAGTATGCCATTACGGTTACAGACGTTTTCCCGATCAGAAAATAACTTTTTTGCCATGATGAAACGTCTGTATGTTTTACATTTTTATCAAGATAGCAAGATTAGAGCTTTGAGCACCACTGAGCCTTTACACATCGTCTTCAGGACATTTGGCTTCGAGTGGAGTTTCACGTACAATAAAGCATCCGTGTCACATCACCCAACATCACACGTATTCACGACACACAAAAACACCCCGTCAAATTGGATCACAGCTTCAAAATATTTTGTTAATCACTTACAACAGTATGTGTAGTGAACAGCTAAAACAGCTGTGATTAAAAAGTGCATGTGAACAGCTAAATCATGAGAAGAATTTCAGATTGTAACAGCAAATGATGTTAATCTCAATCAAAACACTAAAAATGGTGTTCATAACATAGATATAAAGAGCTAATACCAGCTACTAGTTGGAAAGGAAGCTTAAACGAAGCATCAACGTGTTCTTAATGCTCAAATGAACAGCTCAAGTCGGTAACCGTATTCCTATATGCAACATGCAGATAAATGGTGTGAATCAATCTGAAATGATCAGCTAAATGTTTGTTATAGAGCAAAATGAAGGTCTTAATGCGTTTTGAGTTACTGCTCCAGGTGTTGAAGCGCAAACGAACAGCCCTGTGTTTTTAAAAATTATTTTAAAAGAACAGCTAATTGACAACACAAATGAACAGCTAAAATAGATTAACAAATCCTTACACAGCTTAGCAGGTTTCCTGTTACTCCTCCTGATGTTACTTAAGCCCAGATGAACAGCTAAAACCCACCAAGGATGTTACTAAAACTCAAGTGAAGAGTTAAATGTTTAATGCCCAAGAGAACAACTGAAACAGCTTAAAATAAATAAACAAACAAATAAATAAATAATTTTCCTAAAGTGCAGTCTTAAATAGCCAACAGTTATGGCCCTTTTCCACTACCCTTTTTCAGCTCGCTTCAGCTCACTTCAGCCCGACACGGCTCGCGTTTCGACTACCAAAAACCAGCACGAGTCAGCTCGCTTCAGCCCTGCTTAGCCCCTAAAACTCGCACGGTTTTGGAGTGGGGCTGAAGCGAGCCAAAGCGAGCCGAGTGAGGTTGGGGGCGTGAGCAGACACTCCCCTGTGCACTGATTGGTGAGGAGGAGTGTCCTCACATGCCCACACACGCTGGGATCTGTAAACACTGCAAACCCGGAAGGAGAATAATTACGAGAATTTCTGAAGCCTTATGCGCCTCGCCTCATCTATACGCTCTTGCCAGTATCTGTTCGCGTTGTTGGTGACAACAAGCCACAGCACCAAGACCAGCAACACTAACGACTCCATGTTTATTGTTTACTATTCGGGTCGTGAGACTACCGCTTAAAAGATCACTGATGTCACTGTTTGCGCTGCTTAACGACATCACCTGACGTCCACCCACTTTCGCTAACTCCACCCAATGTGTCCACCCACTTCCAGCCAGCACGGTTCAGCGTGGTTGTAGTCGAAATGCAACTCCAACAGCCCCGCTCAGCTCGACTCAGCACGGCACGGCTCAGCCGCGTTTGTAGTGGAAAAGCGGCATTAGTAAAACTAAAACCAACATTTCATTCAAGTCCAAATGAGCAGCTAAATGAGCGAACACTGCTGCACCAACAAGAAAGAACAGCTCATAAGAAAATGAACAGCGAGTGTTATTAAACCTAGAGTAAACACAAATCACTTTTAGGCCCAGGTGAAAAGTTAACAACTTTCTTACAGTGCAAACAAACAGCTAGAAGAACAGCCAAAACAGTGAAGAGTGTTAAGAAACCAAAAGCGAACAGCTAAAACAGATAACGTTTAAGTGAACAGCTCAACAATGTAGTAAAAAAATAAAACCAAAACAGCTGAAAGCTTTCTTAAAGCAGATACGCAGAACCTTTATTTTTAAAATAAATTTCTGAGTGGATAGTATCTCCATCCTTGACTCTTTTATGCTGCATAAATGGGAATAAAATATATATTTTTGACAGTTAAAACTGACCACAAAGTTGTGATTGGAGCCGCCCCGCTGAGCCAGCCAGCCCTGAGCGCGTGACGTCACAGCGGGAACCGGTTTTAAGGCCGAGGCCTTTTACAGCTATAGACCAAAGTCATATAAATAAAAATTTATGGTGAAAGTAAGAAACACCGTTACCGACTCGCTCAACTAAGACTGATTTGACTTCACTGATTGTGGGTTGACTCTCATTAAAACAGGATGGGTGCTATAACTTATGCAACATACATGTACATGCATGCATTTTCACTGATGAAACGTAAAAGGCTCATTAAATAATCAGATGAACTGAGACAATCACATTCTGAAGCAAATTAAATAATCTCATACCGCTAACTTAAACACACAATACAAGTTACATGGATTAATCTAAACGCAGGTAAACGACGAGTGTTGGTGTTTTTGTTGTTTTGTATCCAAATGAGAGTCGGAGCTTACCCGTCTGTGTTCTCGCTTCTCGAAGGCCAACTTTGTGGCCAACTGTTTCGAAACAATCTGACTTTCAGTTGTTCGTTCAGTTCTCCGTTCCTTCGCTTCTTCCACGTAAGGGTGAGATATTGCTGCTGAGGCGAGCAAATCCAGCGGAGAAATCAGACGACTGCTCCACTCATTCTCCATTTTCTCCATACTGAGTACTCCGCCATTACTGCTCGGCTCAGGCAATTACTAAAACCCAGGACGGAAGAGGACATCACCGATTTTAGCAACAACTGCAGGGAGGTCACTGCCAGAGCAATAATACGTCACGTCCCGTTCCGGGTTTTAGCAACAACCCTCGGCTCAGACTCCAGGAGAACTGGTGCAACTGAACTTACTTTCCTTTTCCTTTAATTGTTGGTACTGCACCCTCTTTCAATCCGGGCTTATAGCCAACACTCCTCAACAGATCAGAGGTCTCGTACGAGTCTTCAGTAAAATGTGCAGAGCAGAGGAGAGACCACTTTGTAGGTGCCCAATGTGCCCGTGAACTTCTTGCAAAATGCGTCCAAATCTTTGCAGTTTGAACATTCTTGGGCCATGAATGCAACTTAAATCCACCTTCTGTCATGTTGCTGCACCGGCCAGCAACACATCTACGTGGCATGGCGATAAATTAGCTCAAAATGGAGGATCGGAGTTGCAGTCAGCTCTGTGTTTTAGTCTAGCGGAAATGGTGATGAGACCGATAGACTTCCTGCTGTGACGTTACGGATGTCAAGGTCATTCACTCAGACCGCTACCTATATAAATCACTTTAATCATAAAAATTACTGTATTAGATTTATTGTTAACACTTAAAACTATTCCTGTGCCATTCTTGAGGTCTCAAGGCATTTATAAACGAAAAGTGAACAGCTCGCTCTGTATGGGTCAATAAGATTCATGTTACTCATCCTGAGGTTCATCTCATTATCTGTAGCCGCTTTATCCTGTTCTACAGGGTCGCAGGCGAGCTGGAGCCTATCCCAGCTGACTACGGGCGAAAGGCGGGGTTCACCCTGGACAAGTCGCCAGGTCATCACAGGGCTGACACATAGACACAGACAACCATTCACACTCACATTCACACCTACACTCAATTTAGAGTCACCAGTTAACCTAACCTGCATGTCTTTGGACTGTGGGGGAAACCGGAGCACCCGGAGGAAACCCACGCGGACACGGGGAGAACATGCAAACTCCACACAGAAAGGCCCTCGCCGGCCACGGGGCTCGAACCCGGACCTTCTTGCTGTGAGGCGACAGCGCTAACCACTACACCACCGTGCCGCCCTCATCCTGAGGTTATTGAAATAAAAACAAACCGCTAAATCCGTTAAGGATGTTAGTGAAACTAAAGCGAACTGTGAAAGGGCTTTTTAGGACCAAGTGGAATCTAAAGGGAACAGCCGACAGGGTTGATAAAAATAAAATGAACAGCTGGGTGGGACCTTAAAGCTTTCGTGAACAGCAAAAATGGAGGCACATCACTAAAACTAAGCTAAACAGCCAACACTTAATTAAACAGCTCAAAAACTAGGAATTGCTCAGAAAAATAAACTGAACAGCTGAAAAGTTTCTTAAGACGAGCAGCCGAACCGGCGAGTGGTGTTATTAACCCTAAAGTGAACAGTTATAAACAGCTAACGCTTAAGTGAGCAATTCTCAAAAAAGCTTGTAAAAGTACGAGTTAAAACAAACCCAACACATTAAATATGTTTCCGAAGGTCCCAACGAACAGTGGGAAATAAACAGCGAAGAGAGATGAACAGCTTGCTCTGCACGGGTTAATACGCTTCATGTTACTCATCCTGATGTCACTGAAATCAAAATTAACAGCTGAACACGTCGAGGATGTTTCTGAAACTGAAGCGAACAGTGAAAGGGCTTTTTAGGACCAAGTGAACAACTACAGCAGCCGACAGCGCTGGGAGAAAAACAGAGTGAAGGGTTGAAAATGCAAAACTGCTGACACTGGTGTGGTCAGTAAAACAAACAGCTGAAGGGTTTAGGAAGCGAAGACAAACAGTCGTGATGGTAAGCGGGTTACTGAACCCAAAGTGAACAGTTAGAACAGCTAATGCTTAAAGACAGCAACTCTCTCTCTCAAGAAAAAGGGTAAATGGAACAGCTGAAGGGTTTATTAAGGTGTAAACGAACAGTCGTGATGGTAAGCGGGTTACTGAACCCAAAGCGAACAGTTAGAACAGCTAATGCTTAAAGACAGCAACACTCTCGCTCAAAAAAAAAAGGGTAAATGGAAGAGCTGAAGGGTTTAGGAAGCGAAGATGAACAGTTATGATGGTAAGCGGGTTACTGAACCCAAAGTGAACAGTTAGAACAGCTAACGCTTAAAGACCGCAACTCACTCTCTAAAAAAAAAAAAAAAAGAGTAAATGGAAGAACTGAAGGGTTTATTAAGGTGTAAACGAACAGTTGTGATGGTAAGTGGGTTACTGAACCCAAAGTGAACAGTTAGAACAGCTAACGCTTAAAGACAGCAACTCTCTCTCTCAAGAAAAAGGGTAAATGGAACAGCTGAAGGGTTTATTAAGGTGTAAACGAACAGTCGTGATGGTAAGCGGGTTACTGAACCCAAAGTGAACAGTTAGAACAGCTAATGCTTAAAAAGACAGCAACACTCTCGCTCTCAAAAAAAAAGGGTAAATGGAAGAACTGAAGGGTTTTTAAGGTGTAAACGAACAGTCGTGATGGTAAGCGGGTTACTGAACCCAAAGTGAACAGTTAGAACAGCTAATGCTTAAAAAGACAGCAACACTCTCGCTCTCAAAAAAAAAGGGTAAATGGAAGAACTGAAGGGTTTTTAAGGTGTAAACGAACAGTCGTGATGGTAAGCGGGTTACTGAACCCAAAGTGAACAGTTAGAACAGCTAATGCTTAAAAAGACAGCAACACTCTCGCTCTCAAAAAAAAAGGGTAAATGGAAGAACTGAAGGGTTTTTAAGGTGTAAACGAACAGTCGTGATGGTAAGCGGGTTACTGAATCCAAAGTGAACAGTTAGAACAGCTAATGCTTAAAAAAGACAGCAACACTCTCGCTCTCAAAAAAAGGGTAAATGGAAGAGCTGAAGGGTTTAGGAAGCGAAGACAAACAGTTGTGATGGTAAGCGGGTTACTGAACCCAAAGTGACCAGTTAGAACAGCTAACGCTTAAAGACCGCAACTCACTCTCTCAAAAAAGGGTAAATGGAACAACTGAAGGGTTTAGGAAGTGAAGACGAACAGTTGTGACGATAAACGGATCACTGAACCCAAAGTGAACAGTTAGAACAGCTATCGCTTAAAGACCGCAACTCACTCTCTAAAAAAAAGAGTAAATGGAAGAACTGAAGGGTTTATTAAGGTGTAAATGAACAGTCGTGATGGTAAGCGGGTTACTGAACCCAAAGTGAACAGTTAGAACAGCTAACGCTTAAAGACAGCAACAGTCTCTCTCTCGCTCTCAAAAAAAGGGTAAATGGAAGAGCTGAAGGGTTTTTTAAGGTGTAAACGAACAGTCGTGATGGTAAGCGGGTTACTGAACCCAAAGTGAACAGTCAGAACAGCTAACGCTTAAAGACAGCAACACACTCTCTCTCTCAAAAAAAGGGTAAATGGAAGAGCTGAAGGGTTTTTAAGGTGTAAACGAACAGCTCGGAGGACAGACAGTGGTGTCCCCCTGTGACTCGTGCTGATGTGAATGAAAGCCCAGGTGAAGAGCTGCTCATGGTGAGAACAGTGACAGCTCACACAGAAGGCAGTGAGAGATGAAGAGCTCAAAGCAGTGTGTGAACAAAGAGTCAACAAACAAACATTCAGATTTTTTTTTAGCCACAAAAGAAAGAAAGAAAGAAAGAAAGGTAGGTGAGTTCGCTGAGCGAGGAGGAGATGAACTGATCCTGCAGGGCTGCTTTATTATTATTATTTATTAGGATTATTATAATTAATAAACACTCCGAATGCAAATACTGACAGGATGGATGTGAAGTGGTGAGCGGTTTTGGCTGAAATGAGTAAAGTGTAGATAAACAGTGAAGTAGTTGCAGAGACTGCGGAAGGCTGTGAGGAGGTGAAGCTAAAGCTAAAGCTAACGCTCGGAGCTGCTTCAGGCTCAGTAACACAACAATGGTAGAGTAGCGGGGGGGGAGCGGGGGGTCTCGGTGTGCTTTACCTTCAGTTTCTGGAAGTGCTGCTGGTGTCTCTGGGCGCTGAACGCTTTGTCCTGGAGCTGGCTGATGTGCTTGGTGCTGCTGTGAGCCTGAATTTTCGCCATTGTGCTCAGAGCAGCAGCCGAAACACCGCGGCAGCCGGGCTTCGCTTGGCTTCTCCCCGCTCTCCCTCCCTCTCTCCCCTCAACACATCCAGCAAAGTTACAGTCAAAACCAGGGAACCGGGCCGGGCCGGGGTCGCGCCGACACTTCTGCTTCCTCTGCCAGCCGGGGGGTCTGATCCTCTGCTCCCTGTGCGGGAAGGAGAGAAATAAATAATAAATAAATAAGGAAAGAAAGAGACGCTGGCCGAGCGGCGGAGCGCCGGAGCCCCGAGCTCCACAACCAGCCCAACTACCCGAGCATCGCCGCGCGTCTCTACAAACCTGCTCCAACTGCACACCGACCAACAAACACCACACAAACTGTACAGACTTCCGGCCGCCGAATTACTGCTGTTACTGTTATTACTTTTATAGGATTATTGTGATTTTTCTCTCCAGCGACTCGGAGCGAACTGCGCCTGTCTCTTTAAATCTGGCCGCAGCTGAGCGCGCGGGTGAAAGGGGAGGGAGCTCAACTTAAACCGCGCACGCGCACGCAAAGAGGCGGAGCTTGCCGGACGCGGGAGGCCAAACTGCGCGTGCGCGAATCCGAAACTAGGCGGAAGTTGCCGAGCCGCTGCGATTCTGATTGGAGGAATGGATTTTTTTTTTTTTGAAAATATCATTTTATGCTTTTAAAAATATATATTCAAAAATAAATTTATTATTTTATTATCTAATTTGTGCTGTCTTTACAGCCCTTGTTCTACTGTAATAAAAACAGTACTGTATGGAAATTAAAATATATCACGATATCAAATATTAAAATATGCAAATATTACATCCAACGGACATATTTATAAAGCATCATAAATCCTCTGAGGTGGTGTGGTGGTTAGCGCTGTCGCCTCACAGCAAGAAGGTCCGGGTTCGAGCCCCATGGCCGGCGAGGGCCTTTCTGTGCGGAGCTTGCATGTTCTCCCCGTGTCCGCATGGGTTTCCTCCGGGTGCTCCGGTTTCCCCCACAGTCCAAAGACATGCAGGTTAGGTTAACTGGTGACTCTAAATTGAGCATAGGTGTGAATGTGAGTGTGAATGGTTGTCTGTGTCTATGTGTCAGCCCTGTGATGACCTGGCGACTTGTCCAGGGTGAACCCCGCCTTTCGCCCGTAGTCAGCTGGGATAGGATCCAGCTTGACTGCGACCCTGTACAGGATAAGCGGTTACGGATAATGGATGGAAATCCTCTGAATTCTAATACTGAGGAGATCTGTAACATAATAGCATCTCATCTCATTATCTGTAGCCGCTTTATCCTTCTACAGGGTCGCAGGCAAGCTGGAGCCTATCCCAGCTGACTACGGGTGAAAGGCGGGGTTCACCCTGGACAAGTCGCCAGGTCATCACAGGGCTGACACATAGACACAGACAACCATTCACACTCACATTCACACCTACGCTCAATTTAGAGTCACCAGTTAACCTAACCTGCATGTCTTTGGACTGTGGGGGAAACCGGAGCACCCGGAGGAAACCCACGCGGACACGGGGAGAACATGCAAACTCCACACAGAAAGGCCCTCGCCGGCCACGGGGCTCGAACCCGGACCTTCTTGCTGTGAGGCGACAGCGCTAACCACTACACCACCGTGCCGCCCTGTAACATAATATTTATTTTTATTTTATAATGTTTATATTTGCAGTGACTGACAACTTCTTGTACACATGATGCATAAATAAATATTCAGATTTTTTCTACGTTATTATATATATAAAAATAAATATAATTATAATTATTATAATAAATTATTAACAAAGTATGCAATACAGCAAAAATGTTAGTTTGCTAATTTATATTAACAAGGCACTTTCAGAGAAGTCATTATTGCAATTATTATTAGAAATATTAATTAGTGAAAATAATGGCACCCTTCCATCTTCTGAATGTCACATACACACTCCCCGGCTACTTAATAGAACTCGTTGTTGGTTCTAAGATCCCTGTTCTTGGCTGCAGGAGTGGAACCCAATATGTTCTTCTGTTTTCTGTTGCATGCTGAGATGCTTTTCTGCTCACCACAGTTGTAAAGAGTGATTATATGAGTTACTATATCCTTCCTGGCAAAAAAGCTCAACCCAATCTGTCCATTTCCCTCTGAACCTCTCTTATCAACAAGGCGTTTGTTTCCACCCACAGAACTGTCGCTCACTCTCACTCAGTGTTTTTTGTTTTCTGCACCATTCTGTGTAAACTCTAGAGACTGTTGTGTGTGAAAACCCCAGGAGATCAGCAGCTTCTGAAATACTCAAACCAGTCCATCTGGATCAAACCAACACCCATACCACAGTGAGAGAAAGTCACACTGTGAGATCACAGTTTTTCCCATTCTGATGTTTGAACATTGTGAACATTAACTGAAGCTCCTGATTTGTATCTGTGGGATTTGATGCATCGTGCTGCTGTCGAGGGATCGGCTGATTACAGAACTGCAGAAAACAGCAGGTGGATGTAGGGGTGTTCCTCATCAAGTGAACAATGATTGCATACAGTATATATACACTACATTTTCTAATAATGTGCATGTTTACTTTTATAACTGTCTCCTACCTCATTTACATTCTCTTTTGGATTCTCTCAGTTTAACATTTGACCTCTTCTTCTTTATGACTCTCATGTTTGTTAAACCTCCAAGAATTTGGAACATAAAGTCTTAAATAAATTAAATAAAGTCTTGATAAAGCTCTCATCAGACCACTTCACTGTTACTTAGGTTTGCTGTCTTGCTGCAGCATAAACTCACATTTATTTCATAAATAAATCATAAAACTAAGGGTGCATTTTCAACTATTTGACCCAGAAATTATTGGGGATGCAAACTTTTGCACCCAACTTTTTTTTCCATGTCCATCCATCCATCCATCTCATTATCTGTAGCCGCTTTATCCTGTTCTACAGGGTCGCAGGCGAGCTGGAGCGAAAGGCGGGGTTCACCCTGGACAAGTCGCCAGGTCATCACAGGGCTGACACATAGACACAGACAACCATTCACACTCACATTCACACCTACGCTCAATTTAGAGTCACCAGTTAACCTAACCTGCATGTCTTTGGACTGTGGGGGAAACCGGAGCACCCGGAGGAAACCCACGCGGACACGGGGAGAACATGCAAACTCCGCACAGAAAGGCCCTCACCGGCCACGGGGCTCGAACCCGGACCTTCTTGCTGTGAGGCGACAGTGCTAACCACTATACCACCGTGCCGCCCCTTTCTATGTTCATACAACGAAATATACATACTGTATATTTATTATTTCAAGGCTAAAACTTCACATGCAAAGCAGAAATATTTCAAATATTTAAAAATATCTATCATTTTCTTTGTTTTGCGGAGTAATTGCCAAAATCAAATTCTTTCTGAAGCTAGAAAACAAAACATTTTCTGTGAAGGACACTGGACTCGCCTACAGAACCAGTTAAAACCATGTGATTTTTTTATTTTATTTTTCTGAAGAAGGAGGAAGTAAAGTGAAGGAAGTGAGACAGGAAGTGGGTAAGTGAGTAAGGAAGTAATAGTGAATAAAAGAAGAGAGTGAAGATGTGAATGAAAGATGAAAGAAGCCAGAAAGATGAGTAAAGGAGCGACTGTGAGGGAGGAAAGAAAGAAAAGCAGTGTGCAAGTGTGCATGGAAACACAAGGTAGTGAACGAGAAAGTAAGGAATAAAAAAAGGAAGGAGGGCGTGAAGGAGGAGGTAGGAAACTCGGGGCTGTGTAAAGGAGGAGGAAAGGTGGAGATCTAATGAGCAATAAAGGAAGGAAGTGAGGGAGTGAAGAAGGGGTCAACAAGGCAGGAAGGAATCAAGGGAAAAAACAGCAAGTAAGAAATTGGGCAAGGGAATAAAGGAGCAAGAGAAGGAAAGAGGGAGATATAGAGAGAAAGGATGAAGGTGAGCAAGGACTTGAGCAGGTCTGAAAGTGAACGAGAGAGAAGGAAAAGGAAATCAGAGGATGTAGTGAGTCAGGGAACAAGGGAAAAGGGTGTAAGTGTGTTTCTGAGGGAAGGAAATGAGAGAGGGAGCAAAGTAGGGAGGAGGAAACAAGGGGAAGAGGGAGTAATGTGAAGCATAGGAGGTAGTGAGTTAGTGAAGAGTGTAAGTGGGAGAGTGAATGAGTAGGGAGGATATGAATGGGTGAATGTGTGAGGTGAGAAGAGACAGAGTGGGTTAGTGAATGAGTGAGTAGGGTATAAGTGAGGAAGTGAATTGTGAGTAAATGAGTAGTAAATGAGGGAGTGAGCAAGGTGTATGGAGTGAGTGAGTAGGATGTAGGCAGTAGGGAGTGAGTGAGTGAGTGAGGAGGGTGTAGGGAGTGAATAAGGTGTAGGACAGGGGTCACCAAACTACGGCCCGCGGGCCAGATCCGGCCCGCCACCCCCCTTTGACCGGCCCTCCAGCCCCTCTGCCCCCCACCACTTGAACCGGCCCTATGAGGCAATCCCCAAAAGTGGTCATGGCCTATTTTTTTAAATTGCTTTTTGTCAAATAATAACATGTCTGCATCTTGTATTTTGTTGATTTTATCAATTAAAATTTATATTTAGTTATAAAATGAACTATTCATATTTTCCGAATTTTCATCATATGCTCGCGATCAAGCAGTGACAGGCAGCGCACGCGCAGAGAACTGTCAGTGTTCAGGACAGCAAAATGGCGAGCGGTCAGCGAAAAGCTGGCAGAGAGTGCAGAGTTTTTAAAGAACAGTGGACCACCGATTATTTTTTCGTTCAGTGTAAGGACCGTGCAGTTTGTCTTGTATGTAAAGAAAGTGTGCCGGTTTTCAAAGAATATAATCTGCATCGTCACTATGAAACCCGCCACAAAGCAGGGTTCGAATTATACATTTGACCCTATGGGGGTCTCTATTTAAAAAAAAAAAGCAATGCATACTCGCTCTCCTGGACCTGCGCACTGCAGTGCACAGCTTTCACACACAGGCGCGCGCATGCATGCACGCACACACACACACACACACACACGCGGTGTTGCATGCATATATATATATATATATATATATTGTTAAACAAATTATATATATATATATATATATATATATATATATATATATATATATATAATTATATATATTGTTAAACAAAGGAAGATCGTTGTGAGCTAGAGGACAAGTCTTCTTCGGACTTAACTTCACATTCGATTTCGCAGGCTGCAAATTTCAGTTTGCGCGCATAGTGGTGTGGTGGTGAAGTACAGCCGTACATGTTGCGGTTTAATAACACGTTCAATACAAAGTTATGGCTGCATGGTGATCGGAAATGAAATGAGTTTTATTTATATTTATATGGTGATATAGGCTATTCAAGCTTATTATGGTGATATATGACGTATTTGAGAGAGTTGCACAGAAAATTAAGTTTGCTTCTTTCATGGGAGCCTGAGGGAATGGGAGCTCAGCTCCCATTGGCTCCCACGTAATTCGAACTATGCCACAAAGAGTATGCTAGTTTGCGAGGGCAAACAAGAGAAGACAGGATTCGGAGGATGAAATGCGGACTGGCTGCACAACAGAATGTATTCCTTCGCCAAACCCAGATCAACCAGGCTGCTGTCCGAGCTAGCTATAAGGCAGCTCACCTACTAGCTACCCATGGAAAGCCGTTTACTGATGGGGACTTTGTTAAAGTATGCATGCTTGCTGTGGCCGAGGAGGTGTGTCCCGACAAGAAGGATGCGCTCAACGCGGCGAGTCTCTCCGCACCTACTATGACCAGGCGAACCGAAGATTTGGGGGACAACGTGTATGACCAGCTGAATGAGAAAGCGTCAGAATTCGAGTTTTTTGCTTTGGCCATGGATGAGAGCAATGACGTGCAGGACACAGCACAACTGCTGTGATCTATTGCTCATATTATTATAATTTCACTGTTTTTTTAAATGTATTTATTTTATAGGCCTGTTTATTTGACCTTTATTAAGTGCTGCATACAATTATTATTAATAATATCAACAGGCCTACCTACAATTTATAATTTTCCACTCACCTTTGCCAGTGTCAATCACCTCAACTAGGCAGATGTTTCTTACCTTGACAGCTTTGATATTATTTTTATTAGAAAATAAATAAATGGAATATCTGTGGTATTTCAAATTAAAACAAAGTGTGAAGACTTGATTACTACTTTTGCAAACCACTAGTAAAGATAAACAAATATGTGCCAGGAATCAAGTGTTGATATAGTAGTATGGATATAGTAGTGAGGATATAGTAGTATGGATATAGTAGTGTGGATGTAGTAGTATGGATATAGTAGTGGGGATATAGTAGTATGGATATAGTAGTGGGGATATAGTAGTATGGATATAGTAGTGGGGATGGCCGTGCCAGGCTAGTAATCTCTACTACACAATGAGGCCTGCTGGTGGTCATATTTGTCTGGGTTATACAATTCTATGTGATATAGCTGACCCGACCCCGGCCCCCATCACAGTCAGGAACGACAATGTGGCCCCCAGAGAAAAAAGTTTGGTGACCCCTGGTGTAGGATGTTTTAGATTAGATTAGATAAAACTTTATTGATCCCTTTGGGTGGGTTCCCTCAGGGAAATTAAGATGTGACTAGGTAGTGGGGAGTAAGAAGGGTGTAGGAGTGAGTGAGTGAGTGAGTGAGTGAGTGAGTGAGTGAGCAGGGTGTAGGGATTGAGTAGAAATGAGTAGAGTGTAGAGTGAGTAGAGCTTAGAGAGTGAGGAGTGAGTGATTATGGAAGGAGTGAGTTTGGTGTAGGAAGTGAATAGTGTATGGATCAAGTGAGTGAGTAGGGTGTAGGACATTACTAGGGAGTAAATAGGATGTAGGGTGTAGGGAATGAGTGAGCAGGATGTAAGGATTGAGTAGGAGTGAGTAGGATGTGGAGAGTGAGTAAAGTGTAGAAAGTGAGTAGGGTATCAGGAGTAAGTAGGAGTAGGGTGTAGAGAGTGAGTAGGAGTGAATAGGGTGTAAAGAATAAGGTGTAGAGAGTGAGTAGGAGTCAGTAGAGTGTAGAGAGTGAGTAGGGTTTAGGGAGTGAGTAGGGTTTTGGGAGTGAATAGGAGTGAGTAGGGTGTAGGGAGTGAGTAGGGTATCGGGGTAAGTAGGAGTAGGGTGTAGGGAGTGAGTAGTAGTGAGTAGGGTGTAGGGAGTGAGTAGGGTATCGGGGTAAGTAGGAGTAGGGTGTAGGGAGTGAGTAGGGTATCGGGGTAAGTAGGAGTAGGGTGTAGGGAGTGAGTAGGGTATCGGGGTAAGTAGGAGTAGGGTGTAGGGAGTGAGTAGGGTATCGGGGTAAGTAGGAGTAGGGTGTAGGGAGTGAGTAGTAGTGAGTAGGGTATCGGGGTAAGTAGGAGTAGGGTGTAGGGAGTGAGTAGGGTATCGGGGTAAGTAGGAGTAGGGTGTGAGTAGTAGTGAGTAGGGTGTAGGGAGTGAGTAGGGTATCGGGGTAAGTAGGAGTAGGGTGTAGGGAGTGAGTAGGGTATCGGGGTAAGTAGGAGTAGGGTGTAGGGAGTGAGTAGGGTATCGGGGTAAGTAGGAGTAGGGTGTAGGGAGTGAGTAGGGTGTAGGGAGTGAGTAGTAGTGAGTAGGGTATCGGGGTAAGTAGGAGTAGGGTGTAGGGAGTGAGTAGGGTGTAGGGTATAAGTGAATTGAGTTAATGTCCTTTGATCTTTGTACTGAAATAAAAAACTCAGAGACGGAGGCAGGTTTTAAAAATAGGCGTGGTTTATAAAACCAAGTTATGACATCATCACCAAAGTGTTGTACAGAAAAAGAAACAAGAGAATTGTTTACGAGCATCATAGTTCA
Organism: Neoarius graeffei; assembly: GCF_027579695.1. NCBI lineage: Eukaryota > Metazoa > Chordata > Actinopteri > Siluriformes > Ariidae > Neoarius > Neoarius graeffei. The sequence goes on from NC_083578.1 coordinate 90,829,333, forward strand.
CTCCACATTTACACACGACTCCGCAGGACGCGTTTTTCTTCTCTGTCGAACACACAACGCTTTATTTATCTATCTATTAATAATATTATCCATCGATTAGCTAACAAACATCGTCACAGTCAGCAAAGTATGAAACGGACACAACATCGAGATAGAAAAGATGCAGAAATATCAACAAGCACGGAACATCGTAGGTTTAGCGTGCACAGAACCCGACACAGAATGATGCCCCGCCCCCCTGTGAGAACACACACGATGTCAGAGCTTGTAGATGTATAAAAATGTAATGTACAAAAATGACCCTCGCGTTTGGAGGTTAACGACGCTGAGTGAGCAGACACTGGCCACTCATGAATATTCATCACACTTTCCTTCACCATGTGACCCAAACACCAATCTACGAAGAAGTGCCGATATTTACATTCTCACATCGCAATACTGTATTATAGCAAATTTATAAAACGTAGCATTCTTTCACTCCTGTAGCTGTAGTTGTAGCTAGCTAGTAGCTCGCCAAATTCATTAAAAAAGCTAAGTATTGTGTCGCTAAAACCAGTACTCGCTAACTAGCAAGCTAACATCAGGCTAACCGTTATATTTTTATTCCTGCAACTTTAAAATTAGGTTCATCATTTATTCACACATCTGTGGGAAATGCTGACATTCTCGATGGTACGTGTTTTGTTTTCATAGTTATTCAGTCTTTTAATCATCTGTGCTAGTTGGCTAAATTGTTAGCCTCGATCATAAGCTAGCGTATCCCCAGGAGCCATATTTCCAACGATGTTATTAGCTTCATTTAATAACTTTTTAGTCATGTTAATGACTGAAACCGCGAACATATTGTGTGTATGTGTGCGTGCCTTCGCAACATCAAAGGCAAATTTACGAGTTCTGTTTTAACACCAGGAAAAAAAATAACAGCCATGTTTGCTAGCTAGCTAACTTTAGAAGAGCTAATGTTATCAGGTTTGAAATTGGTGAATCAAATGTAATTAATGTCTTTGTTGTCCCAGAGATCTCTCTTCTTTCAGCAAAACAAGGACTTTAGTAAGATATTGGCACGTGGAATGGAAGGAGTCGACGTTTCCACAGTCACAAGAGTGTCACGCGTGAGACGGAGTCCCATCGCTAATCATAATACTGTTCTATCTATAAATAACAAGACAATAAATTACCCATCATTCCTCTAGAAAATAAGTTAAATCTATTTACAGGGAAACATCAAAGTAGCATGCAGGCGAGACGACCACTGGCACAGCGACAATGGAACTAGCGTGTGTGTGTGTGTGTGTGTGTGTGTGTGTAAGTATTTGAAGGTGTGTATGTGGTAACAGAGAAGCTCTTTGGTGGTCGATGTCACTGAATCATTTATGACACTGTAAAAAAAAAAAGATTCCTTTTTAGTCTTGTAAAGAAAAATAGCACACACTTTCTTCTGAAATGTCCATAAACATCTGTTTTCCCCATAATGCTGTTCTTCACACACATTCACTTTTCAGCCTCGAGATATGAACATGATTAATATCAGAACACAAATCAGTGAGTCAAATCATTTGGCTCAGCTCACTGAGAAGAGTCGACTTTTTTCGGCTCCCAAACGGCTCACTGAAGTTTTTTTTTCTTCTTAAGTTTATGATATTTTGACTAGTGAGAAAGGATTTTCAAATAACAACAACAACAACAACAACAACAACAACAACAACAACAACAATATCAACAAACTGCATTGTGAGAAAGACAGAATGATCTACAAAAATATAAATAAAAAAATTCACAAATATGCGTCAGCTCTTTTAAGTGAACGTTGAGGGCCGACTTGTGAATGACACATCACTGTCAGAGAGAGAAGGAATGGTGGAGAGAGAGAGAGACAGAGAGAGGAGACAGAGATTGAGAGTCAGCGACAGAAAGAGAAAGCAAGAGAGACAGACAGAGATACAGAGAGAAAAAGAGACAAAGAGAGAGACAGAACGAGAAACAGGGACAAAGAGAGAGAGAGATGGCGAGAGAGCAATTGAGACAGAGAGAGAAAGAAAGCAAGAGAGACAGATATTGAGAGCAACAGAGAGAGAAAGAGAGAAACAGAGAGAGAGATGGAGAAAGACAGACAGAGAGAAACAGAGACAAAGAGAGAGAGGCAGACAGAGAGAGATGGAGAGAGTGATTGAGACAGAGAGAAAGAAAGCAAGAGAGAGACAGAGATTGAGAGCGACAGAGAGAGAGAGAAACAGAGAGAGAGACAGACAGAGAAAAAGAGAAACAGGGAAAGAGAGAGAGATGGAGAGACAGACAGAGAGAAACAGAGACAAAGAGAGAGACAGAAAAAGAAACAGAGACAAAGAGAGAGAGGCAGACAGAGAGAGAGAGATGGAGAGAGTGATTGAGACAGAGAGAGAAAGAAAGCAAGAGAGAGACAGAGATTGAGAGCGACAGAGAGAGAGAAACAGAGAGAGAGACAGACAGAGAAAAAGAGAAACAGGGAAAGAGAGAGAGATGGAGAGACAGACAGAGAGAAACAGAGACAAAGAGAGAGAGATGGAGAGAGAGCAATTGAGACAGAGAGAGAAAGAAAGCAAGAGAGAGAGACAGAGATTGAGAGCGACAGAGAGAGAGAGAAACAGAGAGAGACAGACAGAGAGAGAGAGAGAGAGAGAGAGAGAGAGAGAGAGAGATTGTGTTCACTAGTTGTACAGCTACTGTGAGGTTGAACAGATTTGAACCCGGACATTCGCGTGAGCGCTGACAGTAGAACAGCTGGATAACTTGGACGAGTAGGATGGAGTAATAAAACACACACTCCTTCCGATATGCGTGTGTGTGTGCGTGTGTGTGTGTGTCTTGCATTTTGTTGCTTTTTCCTTCTCATCATTGTTGGAAATAAATTTAAATTTTTAATTTTTAAGTTTATATGAAATAATAAAAAATAATAAATTTACTTCCAATGAAGGTAATTATTGGCCTCGTCCCAAACCACACACGGCCGTGTAATAAATAATGAACACTAGCAGTTTGTACAGTGGTTGGATGGGGATGCGTACTTTGCAGGATTTACCTTTCAATTTTAAGTAATTTTAAGTCTCTGCCCCTGTATAAAGGCTCCGCCTCCAAAGAACTTGTGTCATATGAAAGTCTCCATTTCAGCAGCCCTCAATATCTGAAAAGCTCCACCCTACACCCCAAATGAGGCTCCACCCACAATGACCCACCCGCTTAAACTGTGCCATCTGGAAGGCTTTGCCTTCATTGATCATATTGTCTGAAAAGAAGGCTCCTCCTACAATCACTCTGCCTTGCATCACACATCATCAAAAATACTCCGCCCCCTGAATCGCATGTCATCGGAATAGCTCTGTCTTTCTGGCTCACATCCGAAAGAATGACATCATCACTAAGTCTCCGCCCCTCAACTTTAGCAACCTAACATGCATTTTACAAAGAATTTACGTCGACTGATTTTAGTAACGCGTTCTAACACACACTCATCACATGCTGATGAAGTGCCCTAATCCTGGTGCTGCTACCACCACCGGGCTTCACAGCAAGGTCCGTGTTCTTATATCAAAGCCGAAAGTTCGTAGATTCACAACATTAAATCCCAGTTAAGTCCATTTCAGTTCAAAATGTGCACAAGTTAAAAGGCGTACTGTATGTGAATACTCATGCCAGCTTCAGCAGGGTAGAGTGCGATTTGGGACGCAGCCATTTCTACATCAGAACGCAGAGGTTACTATACTGTTACGAAAATTTCCTGTTTTTAAAAACCATCAGCAGGTCAGTGTGAGGCTCTTACGCATATAAATAATATACAAATAAAGAATAAAAATAAAAAAATAATGTAGAAGAGGAAGTGAGGCGGCACTGCGTAGTGAACATGGTGCCGATGCGCACTTTCCCTGCAAGTGCTCGGAGAAAAAGCAGGTACAAAAAGCACAAATAGAAATACCACATGCCGTCAGTTTCAAAGTGTGTGTGTGTGTGTGTAGTCCAGAGCTGAAGTTCGCACATTAGTGTTTGTTGATGTTGCATTTCAGTTCTCCACTGTAATGATGTCACTTCCTGTAGATTTGTAGTGATTGTTATTATTATTAAGTTTGTAAACAGTCACGTGATTGATAAGTTCTTAAAAAAGAAACTAAACTAATATAAAAACTAACAACAAATTAAAAATAACAGTACCCTGTGTGTGTGTGTGTGTGTGTGTGTGTGTGTGTGTGTGTGTGTGTGCGTGCGTATACGGTTAGTGTTTTGAAATGTCAGTTAATTGTCTGTGCTCAATTCCTATTGTTTTGTGTGTGTGTGTGTGTGTGTGTGTGTGTGTGTGTGTGTTCAACATCTTCGTGTTGTTCAGCTGAAGGCTTCGTCATCCGTGTCCTCAATCAGCACCTTGGTGTCCTTTTTGGACCTGTAACACACACACACACACACACACACACACACACACACACACACAAAATGTCGTATTAACACCCTGTTTACAGACTGATGTCATCAGTATGGGTATGGGTGTGTCCTCATGTGACACTGTTACCATAGCAACAATCATAGAGGATTGTTACAGAGAGAACTTGCGGCTCAAAAGACTGTAATTTCCTGAAACTCCGCCCACTAGCACTTATTCCTTTCTCCTTCTCCTCCCCTTGTTAGTGCACTATAAGAGAGCGGCTGTGGTGTGTCTGAGCTTTTCTAGAATGTTCTATTGATTACAGCGTAACACCAGGCCTCTGAATGCTGATATTTCTGACGATATTTTTGGCGAATCGCTGCAACCCTAAGATTTAAAAATCCATCATTACGTGTCGACTGGGACGTACTGGGGGTACAGCAGCGGGCGGCGCAGTGTGAGGCTGTAGCTCCGCCTCCAGGGTTTCTTGCCCTGCCGGTGTTTGACTCCATCCTCGAGGTCCATCATCTGCTCTAGCAGCGTCTGATCGTCGGCGTTCAGAGGAGCCACAGAGATGTCCCTCACTGCCCGGAACTCACCACAGTTATTCAGGTGCTCGTTCTCCAGACGGAAGAAGTTCCACACGAAACGCCTTCAACGCACACAGATAACAAAATGTAACAAGTGTCCTGTGCTCTGTGAGTGAGTGTGTGAGTGTGTGTGTGTACCTGAACACCTCCAGCGGGGCGAGAGCGGTGGCCACGACATCAGCGGAGGAGACATGTGTGATGTTGGTCAGAGCGATCTGAAGAGTCCAGGAGAAACGCAGGATCACGTCCTCCACGATGGCGCAGTAATAATATGCCTGCAGGAAACAGGAAGTGACATCATCATCATCACACATCATTATTATTATTGTAGTAGAAATCAGTACTGGAAGAATGTTAGTATCACAACAATATACTAATAATGTTGAAGTGTTTGGTTAATAACTAATTATAACATTATAATAAAAAGTGAATCATGTGATATAACGACATCCAATCAGATCTCAGTTCCTGGACTGTGCTGTATCATGACATAAAATTATGACCATGGAAATGTCATATGATTAAATCCGACACCTTTGGGTTGTGGGTGTGAGTCTGTAGTTTCCTGTATGTGTGTGTGTGTGTGTGTGTAAGAGAGAGACCTTCTGTGGATAGACAATCTCCTCCCGGAGGAAGGTGTGCTCCCCGGCGTTGCGGTCAAACAGACCCCAGTCCATCTTCAGATCCCAGATCAGTGTGTAGAGGGAGCTGATGGTGGAGAAGATGATGAGCAGGTAGAGGAACGCCTCGGCATCGGTATCGCTCTGGTCTGAGAGAGAGAGAGAGAGAGAGAGAGAGAGAGAGAGAGAGAGGAAAGTCACTCTATCTGTACACTTGTTTATCCCTCCCCATCATTAATAACACACACACACACACACACACAGAACAAGTCAAAGTAAATAATGCCATTACAGATACCTGCTGTTCTCACAGTGTCCGCCAGGGGGCGACAGTTCATCATTAATAATGCACATTACACACAAGTGTATCCGGGCCAGAGGTTTTTTGTGTAGCTGAACTGTACTTTTGCTTAAAACTAATTTTTAAAAAGAAACGTCTTTACTTCATACTCAATACTTTTAAAATACTTTTCAGTTTGTTTGAAATCATTTTATTGGCCAAGTAAACAGATTTCCACATACAAAGAAATTGATGATAATGCAGATTAAATTGAAAGAAAGTAGTTCCAAACAAACATAGATAGATAGATAGATAGATAGATAGATAGATAGATAGATAGATAGATAGATAGATACGTATAATTTCTGGAAGGAGTCTCCAATGTCATCGGTTTGTAACAGAGTCAAAGCTGTAACTTTCCGACGTTAATTTCCTCAACTTTCTCAGTAACGTGACAACTTGCATCATTTTTTTGTTTTACGTTCCACAAAACTACTTCCAACAAAGTACGTTCTTTAATAAATAAAATTGTCGCAAAAAGAAAACGCACTGGATTAAAATGATCTCAGAAGGGTTTGCTTTTTTTTTTTAAATTACACTGGAGCGCCGTTATAGTACGGATCGCTATTACATGAAAACCGCTGTAACACGATCAGCTCATGGCTCCTAAAATTAAATTTTAACGTTATGCAGCTGCATTCAAGAACTCAACAGCCTCAGACTCAGAAGAAGAGTCACCTGAAAATGTGTTACAGTTTGAATGCAGCGATGTTTCTGCAGTGAACGTCACGGCATCTACGAAACACGCTTCATGTCATCTGTCGACAGGCTCGCGCAAGGTTTCAACAAATGAAAGCTACAGAGTTTTTCAGTAAAACTAAGGACTAAACTGTGCTGTAAATGAACTGTGCTTGTTACACAATAATCACTGTTCGATTCTTTGAACACTTTCGTTTACTTATTATTACATGCAGTGAATTATTATACGATTGTCCATATTCTCACTGCTATTGTGATTTTAGAATAACCGGTGGTGCAATTACGCTGTAGAGAATTATAATTATGATTGTTCAGGACAAAAGCTGCATTTTTAATACCTTGCAATGCAAACACAGGATGTCGCTACTGAAAAAACGAATTTTGTTAAAGGTAGACCACCTTTCAGATTTTACAAATGTAGGCCATAAAAAGAATTTTCCCGACACCCAATTATTTTTGTTGAGTGACCGAAAGCTACTGAATTCAAATCAGACTGCCAATTTTATTTGTTTTTTAAAAACAGAACAATTAATGATTTTAAAGCTACGTGGCCCTAAATTCTCCGCTATTTTTTCCTGCTTCACCATGACTCAATTCAAGATACTACGTCATGCATCACATGGTGGGCTTTCCCCGTTCACACAAGGCATTGTGGGATACAAATTTGAAACAGGAGAGAAAAATGGAGGACGTGAGTGTGCGAATGAAACGTGAAAGAGCGACTACAGTAACGGAAAGAAAGCGAGAAGAAAGGATGTTATGTTCTATACGAAGGAAAGGAAACGCAGGACCAAACTAATAAATATGGGCGCTCAGCGAGCACCTCGGTGTGATCAGCTGTTCGTTTAGCGACAGAATGATGGAACTGTCAGTGCACGCTCAAAGGGAAACCTGTAGATGGCAGTAATGCAACACTGTGGATGCCAGCTGCTGTAAAACCCAAAAGAAGAAGAAGAAGGTAAACCTGCGCATGCGCACACGGACTTCCTCTGTCTGCTCGACTGCGCCAAGCGAGCGATTTCATGCACATTATTTGCTTTAATCCCCTTGTAGCAGTTCGGATGGGTGGGTGGAGCACAGAAGGACGGCAGGCCAGAAATGAGTTCACAAAACCCGTTTATTATAGCTTTTCAGCTCACTTTTCAGCTTTCTTTCACTCAAACTTTCACTCACTCACACACATCTGCTGTGGTCAGGTTGGGGAGAGAGCCCGCTCTGCTCTCGCTCTCTTCCTTAAATAGGGCGCGGCTGCTGGGAAGACACACAAACACAGGTTAATTCACATCAGGTGTAGTGATTCTGCCACTTACCTTCTCTGACTCCGCCCTCCGGTCACAGACCGACGCTTGACCACGCCCCCACTGCCACATGCCCCCACCGCCCGACTCAGGCCAGGCGGCTGTCCGGCCCGCAGCCGACTCCCCCCCCTTGAGGGGAGGAAGTCCGCCACGACCATCTCCGCCCCCGGCCTGTGGACCACCTTGAAGTTAAAGGGTTGGAGTGCCAGATACCAACGGGTGATCCGCGCGTTGGCATCCTTCATGCGGTGGAGCCACTGGAGGGGTGCGTCGTCCGAACAGAGGCTGAAAGGGCGTCCCAGCAGGTAGTAACGGAGGGCGAGGACCGCCCACTTGATAGCCAGGCACTCCTTTATGGTATTGTAGCGCCCCTCACGCACTGACAGCTTTGGACTTATATACAGCACTGGGCGATTCTCCCCTTCCACCTCCTGGGACAAAACAGCCCCCAGCCCTCTGTCCGACGTGTCCGTCTGCAATATAAAAGGGAGAGAAAAGTCAGGGGAGTGTAACAGTGGCCCCCCACACAGTGCAGCCTTTACCTCAGAAAAAGCCCACTGGCATTGCTCCATCCACTGGACCGGATCTGGTGCCCCCTTTTTAGTGAGATCAGTCAGCGGGCTGGTGACATCTGAATAATTAGGTATAAACCTACGATAATAGCCAGCCAGCCCCAGGAACTGTCTCACCTCCTTTTTGGTCTTGGGTCTCGGGCAGGCCGCAATTGCCGCTGTCTTGTTAATTTGGGGACACACCTGCCCGTTGCCCAAGTGGAAGCCCAGATAGCGTACTTCCACCCGCCCAATCGCACACTTCTTCGGGTTGGCTGTGAGACCCGCTCGCCTCAGCGACCTAAGGACGGCCTTCAGATGTTGGAGGTGCCTCGGCCAGTCATTACTATAGATAATGATATCGTCAAGATAGGCGGCCGCATAGGTGGCGTGGGGGCGGAGGACCCTATCCATCAGCCGCTGAAACGTAGCGGGCGCCCCAAACAGCCCAAAAGGAAGTGTGACAAACTGGTGTAAGCCGAACGGTGTGGAAAAGGCCGTTTTTTCTCGGGATAATGGAGTCAAGGGGATCTGCCAATGACCCTTTGTTAAATTCAGTGTCGAGTAAAAGTGAGCCGTGCCTAGTCGATCGAGCAACTCATCAATACAAGGCATTGGGTATGCGTCGAATTTAGACACCGCGTTGACTTTCCTATAGTCCACACAGAACCGGACCGACCCGTCGGCCTTGGGAACCAAGACCACCGGGCTGCTCCAGTCACTGTGGGACTCCTCGACGATGCCCATTTCGAGCATGGCCTCGAGTTCTTCCCGAACCACTTTTTTCTTGTGTTCAGGTAGCCTGTAAGGGCGGCTACGCACTACCACCCCCGGGGGCGTCTCAATGTGGTGCTCTATGAGGTTGGTGCAGCCGGGCAGGGGCGAGAATATGTCCGAAAACTTGGTCTGCAAATGGGCAACCTCTGCGAGTTGGGTCGGGGAGAGGTGGTCTCCACAGGGGACCGGAGAGGTACGTGATGCCAATGTTCCTTTTTGAACCTCCGGCCCCAGCTCCGCCTTCTCTGGAACCACCGACACCAACGCCATGGGGACCTCCTCGTTCCAGAGTTTGAGCAGATTGAGGTGGTAAACCTGTAGCGCCCCACCCCTGTCCGTTCGCCTCACCTCATAGTCAACGTCCCCGACTCGCCGTGTGACCTCAAAGGGTCCTTGCCACTTGGTGACTAATTTGGAGCTCGATGTGGGCAACAGTACGAGTACTTTATCTCCCGGTGCGAACTCCCTGAGGCGCGTACCCTTGTCGTACAGGCGGGTTTGTGATTCTTGGGCCTGCCGCAAATTCTCCTGGGTTAGGTGGGTTAGTGTGTGGAGTTTTGCGCGCAGGTCAATAACATATTGGATTTCATTTTTACTTGGTGAAGGTCCCTCCTCCCAATTTTCCTGCAGCACATCTAGAATGCCGCGCGGCTTATGCCCGTATAACAATTAAAATGGGGAGAACCCCATGGAGGCTTGGGGGACCTCTCGCACTGAAAACAACAAGGGTTCGAGCCACTTATCCCAATTACGTGCGTCCTCACTTACGAATTTTTTAATTATATTCTTGAGGGTGCGATTGAACCATTCAACTAAACCGTCCGTTTGTGGGTGATACACGCTGGTGTGGATCGGCTTAATACCCAACAACCTATACAGTTCATTTAGTGTACGTGACATAAACGAGGTGCCTTGATCAGTCAGAATCTCTTTCGGGATTCCAACTCGGGAGATGACGCGGAAGAGCGCTTCTGCAATACTGTGTGCTGAGATATTGCGAAGCGGCACTGCTTCCGGGTATCGCATTGCATAGTCCACCAGAACTAATATAAAGCGGTACCCTCGTGTTGACCGATCTAAGGGCCCGACGAGATCCATCCCAATTCTTTCGAACGGGGTCTTGATTAATGATAGAGGGCACAAAGGCACTTTTGGAATGGCCGCTGGATTTACTAACTGGCATTCGCGGCACGCCGTACACCACCTACGGACATCGCCGCGAATCCCTGGCCAATAGAACCGGGCCATTATTCGGGCTAGTGTCCCTATAATGTTAGTGTTCCTGCCCTAAGTGTCCAGCCATGGGATTAAAGTGAGCCGCCTGGAATACCAATTCCCGGCGGCTCTTCGGAATCAAAAGCTGCGTGATTTGCTCTTTAGTCTGAATGTCCTGCGTCACTCGGTATAATCTATCCTTCATAATCGCGAAGTAGGGGAAGGATGGGGTGGCGTTTGGCTGGAGCATTTGACCATCGATTACTCTCACTTGGTCAAATGCATGCCGCAGAGTCTCGTCTCGCGACTGCTCTAAATCCGCGAGGGATTCCCCAGGAGAGAGAGGAGGAGCCGGCAGCTCCTCACTCTGACGCGGAGCTGACGTAGACGGCTCTGTGACAGCTGCTCCCGCCAACGCGACACCGGGACCTCCCCTTATTAAACTACAGCAGGACCCACTCTTCACTAGGTGACTCATTAATTCCCCAAGTCCCGGCCAATCCGTCCCCAAAATTATCAAGTGGGTAAGGCGAGGATTAACCGCCGCCTTCACTATAAATTTTTCCCCTCGAAAAAAAATGTGGATCGACACTAAAGGGTAGCTGTGAACATCCCCATGCACACACAACACCTTCACCAATTGTGCTCCCCCCAATGCCTCGTCTTGCACCAGGTTTTGGTGGATTGAGGTCTGATTACAGCCAGAATCCACCAACGCCTGATGTGTATCCCCTTGGATACTCACCGGTATGCGATACGCTCCGGCCCGATCGAGGGCGGCTCCTGGCGCGTCAGGGATCCAAACCACCGCGCCCACCTCCATTACTGAGCACTGCTGTTGGAGGTGGCCCGGCTCCCCGCAGCGCCAGCAAACCGGCCCGGGCTTCCTCTCTGCACTGGTGCTCTGGGGCTCACTCACCTGAGGGGGGGAAGAGACAGACACAGAAAAGAGAAACGGAAGGGCACCGCGGGTGCGGCAGGCCGGCTGGGGTGGGGCCGGCCCCTGCCTCCGTGGTGGGGGAACGGGGCCAGGATGAGGCACAGGAGGAGAGGGGGAGAGAGAGAGAGGAGAGGGGAGAAGGGGTTGTCTGCTGTCCTGCCGTCGGGACAGCCGCCAAATGGTCCTCCGCCAGCTCGATTGCCTGATTCAGCAACGCCAGGCGGTGGCACTGGACCCACTCTGCAGCTCCGGCTGGTAGACGCGCGATGAACTGCTCCAGCGCCACCTGGTCGATGATCCCCTCGGCGTCGCGGTTGTCGGCCCTCAACCACTGCCCACAGGCATCCCGGAGTTGCTGGCCAAATGCGAACGGCCGGCCGACTTCCTCCAAGTGCAAAGCGCGTAAGCGCTGCCGTTGTTGCTCGGGGGTGCGCCCCACACGCTGGAGGACGGCCTGGCAAAGGTCCGCGTAGGCCAGCCGGTGGTCGGCGGGGAGCTGTAGCGCGGCCAGCTGCGCCTCTCCCGTTAGCAGGGGGAGGAGGCACGCCGCGCGCTGTTCCATCGGCCACCCCGAGGTTTCTGCTACCTGCTCAAAGAGCGTGAGGAAGGCCTCGGAGTCATCCTGCGGGCCCATCTTCATCAGGGTGAAGGGGGACGGCCCCGCGGCGGTGGACCCCGCCGATGCGAGGAGGTGCCAGAACGCCTGTCGCTCTTCCTGCTGAGCCAGCACCAGGGCCTCAAACCGCTGTTCCTGTTCCTTCCGGAGGGCGACTAGTGCCTGGTGCCGGCTTTGCTGGGCCGTGGCGAGGGCGTGGACCAGCTCGGCGAAAGGGGAGGACTCCATGGGGCTGTTCTGCTTCGGCGCTCCAAGTCCCGGGTTTCAGCACCACTGTAGCAGTTCGGATGGGTGGGTGGAGCACAGAAGGACAGCAGGCCAGAACTGAGTTCACAAAACCCGTTTATTATAGCTTTTCAGCTCACTTTTCAGCTTTCTTTCACTCAAACTTTCACTCACTCACACACATCTGCTGTGGTCAGGTTGGGGAGAGAGCCCGCTCTGCTCTCTCTCTCTTCCTTAAATAGGGCGTGGCTGCTGGGAAGACACACAAACACAGGTTAATTCACATCAGGTGTAGTGATTCTGCCACTTACCTTCCCTGACTCCACCCTCCGGTCACAGACCGACGCTTGACCACGCCCCCGCTGCTACACCCCTCAAATTAAATAACTTCCCAGCCACAGAATGGCCTGATATTTTGTGAGATATTACAGAAATAAACAGATATCACAATCACCACATTTCAGACGGAACTAAATTTCACTGATTTTATGAAATCGAAAGGCCGTCTCGCTGTAAGAATAAATGTATTTTATATATGCATATACATGTAAATATAATTTATTTAAATAACATACAGAAGCATCTGTTGCACTAATCCGGGACAGGTGCCTGGAATCAGTGTTCGAGGTTTGTGCTGCTGAGAGCGTGAAAGTGTGTGAGTGAGAGTTCAAAGTGTGCAGGTGTGAAAGCACGTGGATGTAACAGGCAGCAAAATATTTTATTACATATTGACAGTCAACAGTTTTGGGGTTTTTTATTAAAAGAGTTATCAGGGTGGTAAAAACAATTGTATTTCTTACAATTTCTTCGTCAGATATCTTCAGGGACTGGCTTATCTACAAAATAAAGCTCATGGAATGTTTTCTACTCGAGCCGTGTCATATTTTCCGTACCGTTCGAACACGGATTCACTCAGAACACGGTCGGATTCTCTGGACCCCAATGACCGGGTTATAACGGCACTCCAATGTACAACTGAAAAATATGTTCATGAGATGTTCATGTGTAAATCAGAACCTTGCGTTCACCATCACTCAGCGTGGTGTGAACTCAGGCTGTACCTTATACACAGTAAAAAAATAAAAAGAGGAAGAATTGTGAGAACCACCAGCCCTGCTCTGATCATAAAAAGATTAAAAGCAATATTTTTGACCAGAACAGAAGCAGGTTTTCAGTGATAAAATCCCGAGGGTGCTTCACATCAAAGAACAAATTACAAGCGGCAGTGAAACGACTCAAAAACAAATAAGGCGTGAAAAAAGGCAATCACAAAAGAGTTTACATAAAGGACCTGCTCTCAGTCGGAGCCTCATCCGTATTCCACAATCATCACACACTCGTCTGTCTCACTGCAGGCGAGCAATTACAGCCCCGCCCCCTCCACCCACACCATTCCATCCTCTTTTCTTCTCTCTCTCTCTCTCTCTCTCTCTCCCCTCACCTACTGCACACTGTCTCTCACATCTGCTTCTTCCTTTTATCTTCACATCTGTATGGAGAACATTGTTCTCCACACACACACACACACACACACACACACACACACACACACCTGAGTGACACAAACAAATCTATAGTGCGAAATTGTCAGTACAAAGAACAACAAGCTGGTTTACATAAAAATAACGCACTCATTCTTATACATTATTGTTGCCATAGTAACAGCTCATTCATTGGGACTTGTACGGCGGACGCTCCACATAAACAGGGTTATTTTATCATGTTTATCGCTGCTATAACATCAGCGAGAACAGGAACTAACCTGTTACACAACATTAAAGGTAACTATAAACGGATAAAAAGTCCAATGTGTCATATAAAAGGAATAAAACACTTCAGGATGTGCCGTAACAGGAAAATAATCAGCTTCACAACGATCTGCTGATAATTACATTTACAGTGTAAGGTTTCAGGGTTTAGATTTACGATTTGATGTTTGATTCATGATTTCTGTGAGATCAGGAACACGGACTTCGTGTTTAACGGCGCATCAGTGCTACTGCCGAGAACGTCAACTTTACTCACGCATCCTAAACACGTTAGACAGGAAATAAAAGCCCCGATGGATCGAATCCCACAGAGGCACAGTGACTCAGCAGCTCTGTACATGAGCTCGGCTCCGGCCTGAACGAATTTCCTCCATCTGAGTGAACAGTAAACAGGAAGTCTCGCACGTTCACCCTGCAGCCTCCGACATCACGACTGAAATCTGATCCACGCAGGAGAAATCGCCGACAAACAGCGAGTGTGTTCGGTCCGAGGGAAAAGATTTTTCAAAAAAACCGGAAGAGCAGCAGAACAGTGTTTAGTTTAAAAGGGCGACATTTACAGGAAATAAATAAATAAACTAACAAACAAACAGATAAACAAACAAATAAATAAATAAAACGGCCGCTCTGTATATAAATAATAAAATGGATCAAGCAGCTTAGTGGAGCGTTTTAAACTGATCGATTCAGACTGCGGTTCTGTTTCTGAGAAGATACACGAGTTCTGAGAGAGAGAGACAGAGAGAGAGAGAGAGAGAGAGAGATTGAGAGAGAGAGACAGAGAGAAACAGACAGATTGAGAGAGGGAGAGAGACAGAGAAGGAGAGAGGAAGATGGAGAGAGAGAACTAGATAGATTGAGAGAGGGAGAGAGAGAGAGAAGGAGAGAGGAAGATGGACATATAACTAGATAGATTGAGAGAGGGAGAGAGAAAGATGGACAGAGAGGGAGAGAGGGAAAGAGAGAGAGGGAGAGAGAGAGAGAGAGAGGAAGATATAACTAGATAGATGGAGAGAGAGGAAGAGAGGGAAAGAGAGAGGGAGAGAGAAAGATGGAGAAATAGATAGATTGAGGGAGGGAGAGAGAGAGAAAGATGGAGAGAGACGAAAAGACAAATGGAGAGAGAGGAGGAGAGAAACTGAAACCTGAAACCTGTAAAGAGAGACAGAGAGAAACCAGCAGATAAACATAAAGAGACAGTGAGAGAGAGAAAGAAACAGAGACACACACAGAGAGTGAGACAGAAAGACATACGGAGAGAGAGAGAGAGAGAGAGAGAGAGAGAGAGAGAGTACTTGTGTACCATGTACCTTTGTGTGTGCTGTACAGAGCCGAGAACGCCACCACGAAGAAGGTGGTGGAATATTTCCCAGCATTCACCAGATGAGGAAACGCCCGTTTGGTGTCACGGTAACGGCGGAGACACTGGACGAATCGGAACCAGGCGGGCAGACACTGGATAATGGCACGCAGTCCATACGAGTAATTGTTGCATTTCTTGTCATCTGTAAACACACACACACACACACACACACACACACATACTGGGTCAGTAATGTTCTGATTTCTCAGGGGCAAGTAAGGTTTTGGTTCAGTTTCTCTTGGGGTCAGTGTTTCCCTGGTTCTGGTTCTGTTGGGGTATCAGTACTCTGGTTCTGGTTCTGTTGTGGTATCAGTACTCTGGTTCTGGTTCCGTTGGGGTATCAGTACTCTGGTTCTGGTTCCGTTGGGGTATCAGTACTCTGGTTCTGGTTGGCTGAGAGGCAGCGATGTTTTGTTTCTGTGAGTCAGTTCTGTTTTTTGGGGTCAGCATTAACCGTTTCGGAATTACAGCCATTTTCTTTCTCAAAGTCCGTCCATGGCTCAGCAGTGTCATGGTTCTGGTTCTGTATGGTCTGGTACCTGAATATTCCGGCAGCAGGCCATCCACGTCTCCCCACTGCAGCTCCACACTGTAGAAACACACCAGATACTCCAGATCCATCAGCACGATCACCAGAGAGTTCAACTGATCAGCCAACCAGAAATCGGCGAACTCCACGCGGTGGAACGGAGCCGTGAACACGCGGAACTGCGGAGCAGAACACAGAACATTGTGAACTTTCAGTTTAATGCATGAGCCAATCACAGGGCAGTGGGCAGAGCCAGCATGGCGCCACCTTTTACTCATCTTTACTCACTTTATTATTTACAGTAAGGATATATTTATGACGTGGACACTGACATCAGGAGCTTCTCATAACTGAAAGTCCGTGCGGTAAGCTAATGATGCTAACCTAAAAATGCTAACCTAGCAATGCTAAGCTAACGATGTTACCAATAACAGACTTTCCTTACTGTAACCACAGATGTAAACGCGTCGCTATCTTTCTACGTTCTGGAAATATATTTGCTGTTCACAATTTATTTATTAGAATTAGTTTCGTGCTGTTCAACCAATGGCAATGTTTTGGAGGCGGTGCTTAGAGTCGCGAAGAGACTGTGTGAATATAAAATATTAGAACATCACATTCTAACTGCTGTCAGTTAAGACAACAGTTTGTGTGACTTAGTAAAAACTGACTTGACATTTAATGATGTAATTAAAACTGATGACTGAAAATTAAAGTAATTAATTATTCAATTAAATAATTGTAATTTAATAATTAAAACTATAATAATCAATAATTATTTATAATATTTAACAATTATTAAAATATTAAATATAATTTAATAACAATTATATAATAAAAACAAAAATAATTTAAAATAAAATAATAAAAAATGTAACTAATTAATTCATTAGTAATTAATATTGATGCTACAGAAAATCACGTGACATTCAAAAATAAGCAATTTATTTTTGATCATTTTTCTAATATCATTTTAGACTTAATAATTATGATTATAATTGAGTCAGTAAATTATATATATATACACAAACAACATAATTAATAATCTATTATTAAAAGTATAATTATATAATACTCATTAGGATATATGTTTATTGTTTGCCGCTTGTAATCAATATAAATATCTACAGTAATTATAATTATCAATATATTTATAAATATTTCCTCATTCACTGAATTAGCATTTATTTCCTGATGCTCTGATTAATCGTTAATAACAGATTAATGTTATTTTAGTCATTTTATAGTTTCTCCTGCATCACAAATTGATTCCAAGCAAATTTACTATATTGCACTCATTGTGTGTAATGTGTTTTGCGCACGCGCGCGCACACACACACACACACACACACACACACACACACACACACACACACACACTGTGCCTGCAGGATACAGGAGACATTTTCCACATCAGAAAAATCCATTTAATAACATTTACTGTTCTTTCACCTCTCTGACCTGCACAAACACAGGAGAACTGACTGTGTGTCAATAACGTTCTAGTAACGTTCTAGTAACGTTCCTTTTCTTGTCAGTAACGTTGTAGTTCTTGTCCTGTTTGTAATGATTTAGAATGTTCTGGTCAGTACAGTTGAATCGGTTCTGTTTTCTTCCTGCTGGTGTGTGTTTTATTTGGTATGTTATTTTGAGTGTGTGTGTGTGTGTGTTGGTGATAGCTCTATCTCAGTAATGATTGCACAGCCACAGTCACCGTCGCTGCAGAGATGGAGCTGCATTTCATTATCAAACGCGCACACACACACACACACACACACACACACACACACACACACAAAAGAGAAAACAGCAGCTTTGTTGAATACAAGCAGATCAATTCAGTGCTGATTGAGTTCACTGTCCCACTCATCTACGGCTAATGGCTAATGCACATTTAACCCTTAAACACACACACACACACACACCAGCACTTTCACAAAACACTCATACACAGTAAAGCCTACTAGTGACATAACCATCCAACTAACAGTAATCAATTGTAGTTTCATTTTCTTGTGTGGCCATACTGAAAGCCCTGAGCAAAAGATAGGACAGTGTCAGAGGTCCCCACAATTGTAGGACAGTGTCAGAGGTCCTCATAATGATAGGAGAGTATCATAGGTCCTCAGAAAGATAGGACAGTGTCAGAGGTCCTCAGAAGGATAGGGCAGTCTCACAAGTCCTCACAATGACTAGACAGTCTTAGAGGTCCTCACAATGATAGGATAGTGTCAGACGTCCTCATAGTGATAGGACAGTGTCAGAGGTCCTCACAATGACTAGACAGTCTCAGATGTCCTCATAATGATAGGACAGTGTCAGAGGGCTTCATAATCATAGGAGGGTATCATAGGTCCTCACAAAGATAGGTCAGTGTCAGAGGTCCTCACAATGAAAGGAGAGTATCGTAGGTCCTCAGAAAGATAGGACAGTGTAAGAGGTTGTCACAATGACAGAACAGTCTCAGAAGTCCTCATAATGACAGTTCAGTGTCAGAGGTCCTCATAATGATAGGTTTTGTGTGTGTGTGTGTGTGTGTGTGTGTGTGTGTGTGTGTGTGTGTCTCACCAGCAGTTTGAGAAGCCAGAAGCGGGATTTGTAGTACCCTGTTTTCAGCGGGTTGATGAGGAAAAGGAACATGAGGCCATACAGGATGAGAGGACTCGCCTGCATCGGCAGTCCGGTGGAGTCAGCGTAGAGACACAACAAGATACTCACACACCATAACACGCCCAGAAAGCCTGCGATCTACACACACACACACACACACACACACACACACACACACAGTGTTTATTCCTTAGATGATTATCTAATTGTTAGGATAACAAACTATTATTCAAACCACATGTAATAACACCTACAGTGTGTGTGTTTGTACCTCGAACAGGTGTTGGTGAGACAAGTTGTTGCGTGGGTTCAGTTCGAATATGAGCACGTGATTGACTCCAGCCTGTCTCCAGCCGTATGTGTTGATGCCCAACAGGAAGAGGAATTGGATGAGCAGGAAGCCTCCGCGGTACATCCGCACCATCGGCCACACGTTCTTGTCACGGAAATAAAACGCACCTGCAGAGCACAAGCGTATCATTTACAACGAATGACACCATGTGTACCTTGTAAACTTTTTTTGGCCAGTAATGCCTTTTTAAACCCCAGCATTTACACAACCGCAACTGCAGGCTGTGGGTTTAATCAGGGGACTGGGCTTGTGTGTCACACTGCAGCGTATCAAAGTCACAAACAGACAAATGGGCGGGGTCATCAGTGTAGTAACATACTGCATTTCAGGTAATACGGACAGTTTATTTCTGTGCTCATTAGTACTGTATACAGACACATAAAGTTCGTTAATGACGTGAGGTGTGCCTACGCATGAAACTGCATTAAAAATAACAATTGGTAAAAAGCCCCCGTGACCCCATCCACATCACAAGTGACCCCATGAAGCTAGTGTAGATTATTAGTGTGTCGTCAGTCTCGTGTACGATAAGCGAGAAATGTTGGAGGAGGTTCGTCTACGATTCACTCAACAGGAAGTAATAATTAATTACTACTGTAACACTATGGTAATATGTGGTACTGTGCTTTAAGGTCGTAGTGTTAGTGCACGCAGTGAGGAAGAGGACAGTACCGCTGAGGATGAAGGTGACGGTGAGGACGATGAAGATTCCGCAGTACAGTCCGACCCTGAATGTCGTCCACGCAGGAGCGGGCTGAGGACGAAACGTAAAAATCAATATACCTTTCCAGACATGTTACATATATATATATGTGTGTGTGTGTGTGTGTGTGTGTGTGTGTGTGTGTGTGTGTGTATACCTGTGCTGCCCCCAGTGGTGGGACTCTTAGTCTCTTCATGGCTTTCTGTCGGTCTCCGCCCTCCAGCTCTGTGGTCACCAGGGTCTTAAACACACAGGGTCAAAGGTCAAAACAGGCATTTAACGGCATTTAACCTTCACTACAAAGCTTTCTTTAATGTGGCTGTGTCCCAAACGTCATGCGACATTACTGATCCCAAAATACTGTCGTGTGTCACCACGGCACCACATATCTGATGTCCTCTTCAGTGAAGTGGTGTGTGATTTGGGATGCAGTCCATTTGATAAAATCCCGATTAATTCCAAATGCACACAGCTGTGGGTTACATCCCAAACCACACACTATCTTTTCTACTAAACAGGGTGTCAAAACAGCCTGTAGGTGAGGTACCAGGTGTATGTGGTTGAGGGCGTGGCCATACACAGCTGTTTATGAGGTAAAGGTGTAGATCTGGAGGATCCTCAGACAGAGTGTTTTGGTAAACTGGGATGTATGGATGCTGTCAGTCCCCACTCGCTTGCTCACTCGAGTTTGTTGACGGTGTAGTGGCTGCTGCTTTATGTCCCGGGGCTCCCTCATGCCTGTGTTACCTTCTGGCTCTCCCCTTTTAGTTATGCTGTCATAGTTAGTTGCCGGAGTCCCTGCTTGTACTCAGTGCAATATGCATACTGTTCCTACTTATTCAGGTGACATTGGGCATACCTAACAACCTGTGTTTTCTCTCCCTCTCTCCCCCTCCAATCTGTCCCTCTGAGTTACATGTCGGTCCTGAGATTGAGATGCTGAACCTCTTCTGCTCCTCGGGCCTGCCTGATCCATCCTGGTGCCCTGTGTCTGGCTGGAGTCTCATCACATCGCTCCTGTGGAAGACGGCCCCATGAGGACAGTTGAAAGTCACACTTGGAGGACGCTCTGGACTCTTACAGTAATGCTTTTATGGCTGAGGACTACAGTTGGCTTGCTGACTTTAGGACTGCAGTTGTCATGAACAGTTTTGCACTCAAGTTTCCATCAATGAAGAGTTTATAACATCAACGAAACTGACTTCATGTTAAAACTGTTAATATTATAGTCAGGCTGTCTGTTGTTGCCTAAATGAGGATGGGTTCCCTTTTGAGTCTGGTTCCTCTCGAGGTTTCTTCCTCATGTCGTCTGAGGGAGTTTTTCCTTGCCACCGTCGCCACAGGCTTCATCATTGGGGATAGATTAGGGATAAAATTAGCTCATGTTTTAAGTCGTTCAAATTCTGTAAAGCTGCTTTGAGACACTGTTTATTGTTAAAAGCGCGATACAGATAAACTTGACTTGACTTGACACAGCTGCCAGCTGCTAAATGATTAACAATGTACAACTATTTGATACAGAACTACATAGTTTGGGACACAGCCAAGAAAACATACTAAATCATTCATTCCAAACATGCAGCCTGTGACGGGCTGCGTCCCAAACCACACATTACAATGCTAAAATAGTACGTCGGCATAAGCACATGCTATCAATCAAGAGATGTTAGCTAGCTGAGTGTTCCAAGTGTTATGGCAGCATCACAAATAGTAGGTTATGACTTTGTGTAATATTAAAGTTGTGTGTGTGTGTGTGTGTGTGTGTGTATACCTCGGTCTCAGTGATGAGCTGTGTAATCTTTTTGCACGTATAGAAAGGTGCGACCTCCACGTGTGAGACGCGCCAGTCGGCTCCGCGCTGCGTCTCCAGGATCTTATCGTGTTTCTTCAGGATCTTACGGAACCCAGTAAAGTTGAGGTTCTGCAGAAGAACAGGGGGAGAACCAACGAGGTTTCCTCAGACAAGCAGACAGACAGAGAGACAAACAAACAGCAGAACCAGGTATTTCTGCAGGAGGCACACAGACAGAGAGACAGCCAGACAGATGTACAGGGTAGTTCTTCAGGAGAATGAGGCTGAGGTAGACAGACAGGTAGACAGATAGACAGGTGTAAGTTTTCCAGGAGGCAGAAGTAGACAGACAGACAGACAGACAGAGAGAGAGAGAGAGAGAGACAGACAAGTACACAGACAGATAGAGAGACAGACAGGTACACTTGATAGTTCTGCAAGACGATGAGGCTGAGGTAGACAGACAGGTAGAGAGATAAACAGTTTTTTAGGAGGCAGAGGTAGAGATAGTCAGACAGACAGACAGATACACAGACAGACAGAGAGACAGACAGGTGTACCTGGTAGTTCTGAAGGAGGATGAGGCTGAGGTAGAACTCGCTGAAGGCCAGTTTCAGGTCTTTGATGTTGCGGTGTTTGTTCCTCTCCTCGTTGCTCAGTGCCAGACCCGTCTTCCTGCTCTTTCCCATGATGCTCTCTCGCTGAGCATCCACAGACGACTGCAGCTCGTTCTGCAGTGTGGAGAAACGCCGTTGAGCTTCTGCTAACTTCTCTACAACACACACACACACACACACACACACACACACACACACAGGAAATAGCCACAGATCTTCATTAGAACCCAGGACAGCTGCTGACATCATTTTATCCACAGCTACATGAGGTGTTGTTGATCTTCAGCGACGTCTTGCCACAGAGACTCAATCGGACCGAGGTCTGGTCTTTGATTGGACCAGTCTAATGTTATAACATTCTTTGTTTTTCCCTTCGGAACCACTCTAGAGTTGCCATGGATTCGGCTTCAACCTTCCTGCCCTTAACCCTTTCCAGTTTCCGAATCCCTGCTGATGAAAAGCATCCACACAACATGATGCTACCACCACCACGCTTCATTGTGAGGATATGGTCTTCTCAGTGTTGGGGTTCCGCCAAATGGAGCACTTTGTGCCAAGGCCATAAAGTTTAATTTTGCTCTAATCTTAAAAGACCAAAGAACCTTTGAAGACATTTGCTGAGATTCCAACATGCCTTCTGTCGGACTTGACAAGGTTCAGAAAAGGTTGAACTCAAAACATATGGCTTTGTTTACAAATTATTTCTCCACCATTTTCTCCATAATTTGGTTTGGCTAAATTCTTGATCATACATGGAGTGTGAAGGCTAACACATGCTTTTTCTGAGACACATAAAGCCATCAAACTCGTGCTGCATCACTGGGCGGTGTAACAGACTCAGAGTAAAGCGCTATCTGCCCTCTTCCGCACACATGAACTCACAGACGCCCACGATTGGCTACTGTCCCTCTGATTGACAAGGAGAGACAGAGCATGCCCCTCCCACCCAAACAGCACTGCCAATGTTGCTTTCTTGGTCTCCTAGACATGAATATCTGTGACATCATCTGGATTCGAATGGATGGCAGGCGACAGAGATCCTGTAAGCACCTTCTCTAACGGTGTTTTTTATTTCTATATGATAATGTTTATGATGTATAATCCCAATGAAGTCCATTTCAGTTCCATTACAAAGGGGTGGGGGTGAATACTTATGCACAGCACTGTATATGAAAATAATTAGCTAGTATAAGTTAGCTAAAGATTTTTTTTTCTAATTTGATCCCAGTTCAGCTGCTGGAGCTTTTAGTCCTTGTCTTCCTGTAGTGGAACTGAGCTCCTGATATAGACCTGGCTTTCCTGGAACACTTTCATGAACGTGTGTGTGTGTGTGTGTGTGTGTGTGTGTGTGGAGGGTAAACAGGCATCTCTGTTTCATAGGAAGTGGGCCGGCAGATCGAGTTGCGCAGACTTGTGAATATGAGGCAGTGTGTCACCGAGTGTGAGAGACCCCCAGACGAAACACACCCTCAGGAGCCAACAAGAGCACACGCACGCACACACACACACACACACACACACACACACACACACACACGCCCTTCTCCAAGGTTGGTTAACATAAACTTCTGTGTGTGTGTGTGTGTGTGTGTGTGTGTGTGTTAACTTCAGCAAAACACTCCACCACGCCCACACTATTAATAATCAGAGAGGCAGATAGAGAGGAGCAGGGGCATATCAGGGTCAGAAAATGATTAAGAGGGTGACAGTGTGTGTGTGTGTGTGTTCAGCACAACTCTGTTGGAACAATACGAGTGTGTTTGAGGTTTAGACAAATTGCTGGCAATGCAACACTTCCCAGAAGAAATTTGTGTCATTGCCAGCTAATCGTTAAGTACACACACACACACACACACACACACACACACACACACGATTTATCACTTACCTATCATGCGACACTAAACCTGAATGTCAGTAAATTACAAACATGAGTTAAAAATAAAGCTGTGTATTATGGACAAGTGTGTGAGCTGTGAAGGTCATGTGCTCCATTAAGGACATGCAAAATACTGACCACACACACACACACACACACACACACACACACACACACGGTTATAGAGTTACAGTATTTCTCAGGTGTTTAACCACAACTCCAAATCCATCTCGGCTAAAGAGCAAACACCTTCCCGTTGTTTGTTCGTCGCTCCTCATTGCTAAAGGACGTTTCGCAAAACTCAAGACACAGTGATCATTTAGTGAAACAAAAATCACATGGGCATGTCTGATCAAGCAAATCACTACAAAATGGCAGCAGGTGCTCATGCTCACTTCCTCACTGGGGCAGGTTAGCACCTGGTTAACTCCTTCCTGCAAACCAACTCTCAACCAATCAACAGACGCCAACACAATATCAAAGGTTTTGGTTTTAAACACACAATGGAGCAAGACGGACAGGGACGAGGTCAGAGAGGACGTGCAAGACAAAGGGACAGATGGAAAGGTGGACATGGACAAGAACGACCAAGAACAGAAGTCATCAGTGAAATCAGAGACACTGCTGTAGACCATGTGTGTGTCATCATTTTATTCAGGAAAATCGGTAAGTTGCCAAAACATTCCCATGCTGTATCTGCACACGTACGAAGGCTACAACACACAGTAATCAAACTGATGTACTGAATACTACAGCCGGGCGTGGCAGGTGATCGAGCTGAGATATCAGTATGTACAGGTAATGAGCCATTGCCACTTTAATAGGAACTGATTCTCAGATCCCTGTTCTTGGCTGCAGGAGTGGAACCCAGTGTGTTCTTCTGTTCTGCTGTTGCATGCTGAGATGCTTTTCTGCTCACCGCGGTTGTAAAGAGTGATTATATGAGTTACTATATCCTTCCTGACAAAAAGCCCAAACCAATCTGTCCATTTCGCTCTGACCCTCTCTTATCAACAAGGCGTTTGTTTACTTTCCACCCACAGAACTGTCGCTCACTCACTCAGTGTTTTTTGTTTTCTGCACCATTCTGTGTAAACTCTAGAGAGTGTTGTGTGTGAAAACCCCAGGAGATCAGCAGCTTCTGAAATACTCAAACCAGTCCATCTGGATCAAACCAACACCCATACCACAGTGAGAGAAAGTCACACTGTGAGATCACAGTGTTTCCCGTTCTGATGTTTGAACATTGTGAACATTAACTGAAGCTCTTGATTTGGATCTGCGTGATTTTATGAAAACGCCTTGTTGATAAGAGAGGTTCAGAGGAAAATGGACAGATTGGTTCGAGCTTTTTTGCCAGGAAGGATATAGTAACTCATATAATCACTCTTTACAACCGCGGTGAGCAGAAAAGCATCTCAGCATGCAACAGCAGAAGAACACATTGGGTTCCACTCCTGCAGCCAAGAACAGGGATCTTAGAACCAACAGCACGTTCCTATTAACCTCCTAGGGCTTAGCGGTCACATGCGTGGACAGCACTTTTTAGAAATTCGGAACAAGAATCCACATATGTGGACATACTTTTTCTCTAAAAGTACATCATATCAAAGATGATGCTTAGTTTTTATTCTAATCAGGTTCTAATAAGCCCAAATAGCAAAGAGAAATAAAAAATTCATGTAAAAAAACAGCTTGGGCCTTAGGAGGTTAAAGTGGCCGGGGAGTGTCTTTATTGAGGTGATTGATGTACAGATGTGTTATGCAGGCTGTGTTGGCTGGTTAGAGAATGTGGTTAATTAATTCTGATCAACGTGCTGAAGCTGTAATGAGGAACGTTTACCTGAGTAGAAGGTGTTGATCTTGGACAGCTCCTTCTCGCATGTCTGAAAGAACTTCTCCTCAAATTTAGCGTAGTACCGCTTAACTGTGTCCTCATCCGTCACTGAAACACACACACACACACACACACACACACACACACACACACACACACACTGTTAGGACTAGGACTGTTTTGGCCTCTAGAGGCCGCTGTTATTTCCTTTTCATGTCGTGTTTATTTTGGCCTCTAGAGGCCGCCACTGTTCCTGTGTCTTGTGTTTGTGTTAATTGCCTAATTATCTTCACCTGTGTCCTTAATTAGTTTGTCTATTTATACCCCTGAGTTCAGTCCTCTTGTCACGGAGTCTTTGTGCTGTTATGTTTATCTCCAGTTTCCTTTGTACTGTGTTTTTTTGATCTTCTTAGCTTTTGTATTTTTGCACTTTGCTTTTCTTTTGGATTACACTCTTTGGTTTTTTTTGTCTTTTGTTTTGCCCTGTATATAGTGTATATAGTTTAAATAAACCTTTTTGATTCTTTTTCTACTTCCGCCTCACGCCTCTGCATTTGAGTCATCCCCCTGGTGGCCTAGTGGGGGTTTGCTGGATCATCACACCAACGAACCAGGTTCGAATCCCAGCAAAACCCTAACAGAAAGACTCCGTCATGACCGACTCAGCAGAGGCTGCTTCAACTGTCTACCCGGCCAACCTTCAGGGAATTATGGCAGCTTTGACACGCTTCGGAGCAACCATGGACGCTCATGGACGTACGCTCACCAGCCAACGTGAGGCCCTCGCTCGCCACGAGGAACTGCTTCAGCAAATTGGGAAAACCCTGGCACAGCTGACATCTCTGCCTGCATCTCCTGCTCCTGATCCAGTTCCTGCTCCTGATCCAGCTCCCACTCCTGCTCCAGTGCCTCCTGCAATGCTGCCTTCTTCACCTCGCGAACCCAGCCTTCCTGCACCACAGAGGTATGACGGCAAGCACAGTGAGTGCCGAGAGTTCCTTACCCAGTGTCAACTCACCTTTGAGCTTCAGCCTACCACCTACACTACGGATCGCCGCAAGATTGCCTTTGTGATCACCTTATTAGCTGGTAAGGCGCGAGCCTGGGCTACTGCTATCTGGCAAAGACAGGGACCTGAGTGCTTTGATTTCCAGCTGTTTTCTGAAGAGATGCTTCGGGTCTTCGATCAGGCAGACATCAGTACCGACGCAGCCCGAAAGCTCATGTCCATCCGGCAAGGAGGAAGCGTCGCAGATTACGCCATCTCGTTCCGAACACTCGCAGCAGTAAGTGGATGGAACGAGACTGCCCTGGTGTCAGCCTTCCACCATGGTCTGTCTGACCCCATCAAGGACGGTCTGGCCTCTATTGGATGCCCAAGTGACCTCGAAACCCTCATCTCACATGCTATTCGTCTGGACAACAGGATGAGAGAACGCCACCAAGCCTTGAGCCCCCCCAGCCTCCCTACCTCTACCTGGAGACCGTCTACCTCCTTCAGTGACTGTCCAGAACCCATGCAAGTGGGTCGTACTCGCCTCTCCGCATCTGAGAGGGAGCGCAGAAGGAGAGACAAGTGCTGCATCTACTGTGGCAAGCCTGGTCACTTCCGAGCATCATGTCCCGAACTCTTGGGAAAAGGACCGCCCCGTCCAGCCGAGGGAGGGTTGTGACGGGGCCTACTCTCTCTCCCGGACTCCCTGGCCAAGGAATCTACATCCCGGTCTCCATCTCCTGGGGTGAGTCTGTCCACTCTTGTCAAGCTTTGATAGACTCAGGGGCGGCTGGGAACTTTATGGATATTCACTTCGCCCAAAGCATCAATATACCTACTGCACCTCTTGAAGTCCCTCTGTCTGTGTCTGCCCTCGATGGCCAAGCGTTAGGTGATGGAAGAGTCACTCAAGTTACTTCTCCAGTCTTCCTCCAGTCTCAAGGTCACAAGGAAGAAATATCCCTGCACCTGATTCCTTCACCTGAGTTCCCAGTTATTCTAGGCCTTCCTTGGCTTACTCGCCACAACCCTCGCATAGACTGGGTAACTAGCCAGGTTGTGGAATGGGGCCCTGCATGCCATGCCTCTTGTCTGCTCTCTAGCTCTCCTGTGTCTCCTGCCGAGCCCCCTGATCTCACCGAGTTATCTCAAGTTCCCACAGAGTACTGGGATCTCAAGGAGGTATTCAGCAAGAGCAGGGCCGCCGTTCTTCCTCCGCACCGGGCCTACGACTGTGCCATCGACTTGCTCCCTGGGACTACCCCTCCTCGTGGCAGACTGTTTTCACTCTCTCAGCCAGAACGCAAGGCCATGGAGGAATACCTCAAAGATGCCCTGGTCTCTGGGTTTATTCGACCCTCCACTTCACCTGCTGGAGCCGGCTTCTTCTTTGTCGGCAAGAAGGATGGGGGGCTCCGACCATGTATTGATTACAGGGGCCTGAATAAGATCACTGTGCGCAACCGATATCCCCTTCCGCTGATGTCCACAGCTTTCGACCTGCTCCAAGGCGCCACCGTCTTCACCAAGTTGGACCTACGGAACGCATACCACCTCATCCGTATCCGACAGGGAGACGAGTGGAAGACTGCCTTTAACACCCCGTCTGGGCACTACGAATACCAGGTGATGCCCTTCGGACTCACCAACGCACCAGCTGTTTTTCAGGCCCTAATCAACGACGTCTTAAGGGACATGATTAACCTATACGTTTTTGTCTACCTCGATGACATCCTTATCTTTTCCAAGACCGTGCAGGAGCACCGCCACCATGTCCGCCAGGTTCTCCAGAGGCTGCTACAGAACAATCTGTTCGCCAAGGCCCAGAAATGCGAATTTCATGTTCCCGAGGTCTCCTTTCTGGGATTTATTGTACGGACAGGCCAACTCCAAATGGACCCTGCCAAGACCCTGGCCGTCCGGGATTGGTCTACTCCCAAGTCCGTTAAGGAGGTTCAGCGGTTCTTAGGATTCGCTAACTTCTACCGCAAGTTCATCAGGAACTTCAGTTCTGTGGCAGCACCCATGTCAGACCTCACCAAAGGGACAGGTGGATCTTATGGCTGGTCTCCTCAGGCAGAAAAGGCGTTCAAAGACCTCAAGGACCGCTTCTGCACGGCACCCATTCTGGTTCTCCCGGACACCTCCCAACCATTCATCGTGGAGGTGGACGCCTCGGACAGTGGTGTCGGCGCGGTGCTCTCTCAACGTTCGGAAGGAAAGCTGCACCCCTGCGCTTACTTCTCCCACCGCCTGAGTCCTGCTGAGTCCCGGTACGATGTGGGGGATCGAGAACTGCTAGCGGTCAAACTGGCCCTTGAGGAGTGGAGGCACTGGCTGGAGGGAGCACAACATCCATTCCTGGTTTGGACTGACCACAAGAACCTGGAGTACCTCCAGCAAGCCAAGAGACTGAACCCTCGACAGGCTAGGTGGGCCCTGTTTTTCAGTCGATTTGACTTCACCCTCTCATACCGCCCCGGCTCCAAGAACACCAAACCTGACGCACTGTCCAGACTGTTCTCTGCCACTAACAGGGAGAATGAAGTCGGGCCTATTATCCCTGTGTCCCGGATTGTGGCCCCTGTCCGCTGGGGTATTGAGGAGGCTGTCCGACGAGCCCAACGCCAGGACCCCGGTCCTGGGACGGGGCCACCAGGCCTCTTGTACGTCCCACATCAAGCCCGGGCCAAGGTTCTCCAGTGGGGTCACTCTTCCCCTCTCACCGCCCACCCGGGAGCTCGGAGGACCCTGGACTTCCTGAAAAGACGCTTCTGGTGGCCTAACATGGAGCAGGAAGTAAGGTCATTTGTCCTGTCCTGTGAGGTTTGCACCAGAACCAAGAACCCACGACAGCGTCCCCAGGGTCTCCTGCATCCTCTGACCATTCCCCGGCGTCCCTGGTCCCACGTGGCAGTCGACTTTATCACGGGTCTCCCTGAGTCACAAGGTAACACGGTCATTTTGGTCTTAGTTGACAGATTCTCCAAGGCCTGCCGCTTCATACCACTGTGCAAACTCCCCTCTGCTCTTGAAACTGCGAAACTTTTGTTTAATCATGTCTTCCGAGTCTTTGGTCTTCCACAGGACATCGTCTCAGACCGAGGGCCCCAGTTCTCCTCCCGAGTGTGGCACGGGTTCTGCAAGGTCATCGGAGCCACTGCCAGCCTCTCCTCTGGGTTTCACCCACAGTCCAATGGTCAGACGGAGAGGCTCAACCAGGACCTGGAAACCACCCTGCGAGGCCTGGCTATGGATAACCCGACATCGTGGAGCACCTGGCTGCCATGGGCGGAGTACGCCCACAACACCCTGCAGTCATCGGCCACCAAGCTGTCGCCATTCCAGTGCCAATTCGGGTTCCAGCCACCTCTGTTCCCGGACCAGGAGGAGGACGCGGGGGTGCCCTCGGTCAACCAATATGTGAGACGGTGTCGCAAGACCTGGAGCAAGGTCAGGAAGACCCTCATACAGACCTCCAGAACCAACCAGACTCAGGCCAACCGCCATAGAAGACCTGCACACGCTTTCCGCCCTGGGCAGCGTGTTTGGCTGTCCACTAAGGACCTTCCACTGCGGGTGGAGAACCGCAAGCTTGCTCCTCGCTACATTGGCCCCTTCAAGGTGGTGCGCAGGGTGAACCCTGTCTCCTACCGGCTCCAGTTGCCCCGGACTCTGAGGATCAACCCCACTTTCCATGTTTCCCTGTTACGGCCCGTACTGACGTCTACGTATGCCCCTGCCCCTAGGAACCCCCCACCCCCCCGCATCTTCCAGGGGCAGACTGTGTTCACTGTGAATCGCCTGCTTGACTCCCGCCGGGTCCGCGGCGGGTTGCAATATCTGGTGGACTGGGAGGGCTATGGTCCTGAGGAGCGCTGCTGGGTTCCTGCTCGGGAT
The DNA here is from genome assembly GCF_027579695.1 of Neoarius graeffei. Taxonomy (NCBI): domain Eukaryota; kingdom Metazoa; phylum Chordata; class Actinopteri; order Siluriformes; family Ariidae; genus Neoarius; species Neoarius graeffei. The sequence goes on from NC_083578.1 coordinate 90,859,933, forward strand.
GTCCTTGATAAAGAACTATGTCGGGACTTCCATTCGGCCCATCCGGATCGCCCTGGGAACGTCAGGAGACGCTCCTAGAGGGGGGGGTCCTGTTAGGACTAGGACTGTTTTGGCCTCTAGAGGCCGCTGTTATTTCCTTTTCATGTCGTGTTTATTTTGGCCTCTAGAGGCCGCCACTGTTCCTGTGTCTTGTGTTTGTGTTAATTGCCTAATTATCTTCACCTGTGTCCTTAATTAGTTTGTCTATTTATACCCCTGAGTTCAGTCCTCTTGTCACGGAGTCTTTGTGCTGTTATGTTTATCTCCAGTTTCCTTTGTACTGTGTTTTTTTGATCTTCTTAGCTTTTGTATTTTTGCACTTTGCTTTTCTTTTGGATTACACTCTTTGGTTTTTTTTGTCTTTTGTTTTGCCCTGTATATAGTGTATATAGTTTAAATAAACCTTTTTGATTCTTTTTCTACTTCCGCCTCACGCCTCTGCATTTGAGTCATCCCCCTGGTGGCCTAGTGGGGGTTTGCTGGATCATCACACCAACGAACCAGGTTCGAATCCCAGCAAAACCCTAACACACACAGGTTAGTTTGGATATAACACTGAGACCTTGAACACTGAAACAGATCCGCTGTGTGTTAGCTCGCGCTCAGGTTTGTCGTTCGTGCGGTGGTTAGTCAGGTCCTGGGTTGCAGGCGGACGCGTTGTGATTCGTCCTGAGCATTTTGCTGATATTCGAGCTAAATTAGTTATTAGCGTTCATATTAGCATTTTTGAAATGAGCTGTTAGTGTTAGCTGTAGATGCTAACGTCTGCATTATTCACTCGCCTCAACGACTGATAATAAAAATAAAACAATATAAAATAAAGGTCTCTCTCTCCATCAGTCTCTCTGTCTCTCTCTCTGTCTCCCCATCAGTCTCTCTCTCTCTCTCCATCAGTCTCTCTCTCTGTCTCTCTCTTTCACTCTCTCCTTCTGTCTCTCCATCAGTCTCTCTCTCTCTCTCCCTCTGTCTGTTTCACCCTCTCTCTGTCTCTCTCCCTCTCACTCTGTCTCTCTCTCTCCCTCTCTGTCTGTCTCTCCCTGTCTGTCTCTCTCTCACTCTCTTTGTCTCTCTTTCCCTCTCTCTCTCTCTGTCTCTCCCTCTCTCTCTGTTTGTCTCTCTCTCTCACTCTTTGTCTCTCTCACTCTGTATCTCTCTCTTTCTGTCTCTCTCTGTCTGTCTCTCTCTCCAGTCTCTCTGTCTGTCTCTCTTTCGCTCCCTCTCTCAGTGTCTCTCTCTCTCTCTCTCTCTCTCTCCTTCTCTCTGTCTCTCTCTCTGCATCTCTCTCTCTCTGCCCCCTCTCTGTCATGATGGTATGATGTGTTTCTGTGTAATGAGGTCGTTATTGTTCAGACCCTGAGAGAGTGAGACAGAATCTCTTATTTTCTGCCTCATTTCCTGTCTGATTCACTCACACAGCGCTCTCCTGTCACTCCTCTTTCTCTTTATCTCCTCAATTCAACAAACATTCAATCATGTGTGTGTGTGTGTGTGTGTGTGTGTGTGTGTGTCCCAGTGATACTTTTACAGTTTTTTTCTCCTGATATTGATGTGAAAATTGACCTGAACTCTCACACGCTAATAAATCATCATCTGTCGCACTGAACACTGGGATTTCCAGTCAGAGTTCCAGCGGAACCAGTAAACGGTGGTTATTAGTCTTAATCCCAGAACACACTCCATCAGTACAGTGTATACAGCTTAATGCCAATAAGGCTGTGGTAAACAAGGCGCGGAAATAAAACTGATACCAGTTAGTAAATCTATCTATCTATCTATCTATCTATCTATCTATCTATCTATCTATCTATCTATCTATTAAATTAAAGTAAAAATGTTTTGGTGAAATGTACACAAGCATATACAACATCATAAAAAGAACAATTAGAAAACAAATAAATAAATACACAAATTAGGGTAATGCTGGCAAAAAAACAAGCAAAAACGGAAACATTACTAAATAAAAACAAAATAACTAACAAATAGATTTATTCAGTAAGAAAACAATCTTATTTTTGTATGTTTGTGTTTTAAGTAAGGAAATAAAACAAACAAAACACAAGAAAATAAACACAAACAAAACAAGCACAGAAATTAAACAGATCGTAAATAAATGAAAAAGTTCAAATTTTTAATATAATAGTAAAATAACAATAGTAAACAAACAGACAAAAAATATATAAATAACCAAATAAGCAAAAAATCTATTATAAAACTAATGAAAATTATAAACATATTGTATAATTTTATAAACAAGTGAATGAGTGAAAAAACAAAATGTGTTTACATCAATTGATTTTTGAAGCCTGAAAAAATAAGATTGTTAATGATTATTGCTACAGTTTACAAACAAACAAACAAACAAACAAACAGGATTTCTTGGGAATATGTCCGGTTAAGTCCTCAATGGTAAACTAACAAATAAATAAAATCAGGTTTTTTCGTTTAGTCCAGCTGATCTTCACCGCACTCTAAAACACTGAACTCTAAAACGTCCTCCAGACAAAAATCAGTCTAAAGTAAGTGTCGCTTATTACGGAGAGGATTTCATGTGAACGTGACGTTTGGGACGAGGAGAAAAGCCATCAGCGTGGCGTGTTATCTCACAGCGAGCAGCACACAGAAACCTCGCCATGTGGAAATGCAGTGTGTATCAGTCACTGGAGTTGTTTATTGTGTGACGTGAAGAGAACACGTCTTAGTGAAAATTAAAACCATCATTTCACTGTTTGCATCTTGTTCAGCCACAAAACATAAAAGCCATGTAAAGAGATTAAATTAAACACGCACACAATTTAACGATGAAATCGTCACACACCACACCGAAATCTTTTCAAAAAGTACACACACAAATCACACCCTCAGGAAATACAATCAGTGTCCAATCACAGCTCTCTAGCAAAAAGGGGGTGTGGTTAAAGAAAATAGCCTGAGATAGCCACTCAAGAAGGCGTGTCCTGTCAAAAGTTGGGACACACCTTCTAATTACCTCGCCCGGGACGGAGTCCACCAGGGGGCGAGGTATTGTTTTCGGTCGGGTTTCTTTGTTTGTTTTGTACACAATGAGAGATGGGTGATGGTCTCAAATAGAACCTCCAACATTTTGGGGGTCATCCAGCCAAGGTCAAGGTTTTTGTAGCTACTGCTTCATATAGAGGCGCTCGCCACTATGTCATCATGCTGTAAGAATGTAACAATCACGCAGTGCAGTGTGAGAGCAGTACGGTGTGTTCTGATTGGCTGAGAGCAGTACGGTGTGTTCTGATTGGCTGAGCGCAGTACGGTGTGTTCCGATTACTAAGCACAGTACCATGTGTTCTGATTGGCTGAGAGCAGTACGGTGTGTTCTGACTGGCTGAGAGCAGTACGGTGTGTTCCGACTGGCTGAGCGCAGTACCGTGTGTTCCGATTGGCTGAGAGCAGTACGGTGTGTTCTGATTGGCTGAGAGCAGTACGGTGTGTTCTGACTGGCTGAGTGCAGTACGGTGTGTTCCGATTGGCTGAGAGCAGTACGGTGTGTTCCGATTGGCTGAGAGCAGTACGGTGTGTTCTGATTGGCTGACAGCAGTACAGTGTGTTCTGACTGGCTGAGAGCAGTACGGTGTGTTCCGATTGGCTGAGAGCAGTACGGTGTGTTCTGATTGGCTGACAGCAGTACAGTGTGTTCTGACTGGCTGAGTGCAGTACGGTGTGTTCCGATTGGCTGAGAGCAGTACGGTGTGTTCCGATTGGCTGACAGCAGTACGGTGTGTTCCGATTGGCTGAGAGCAGTACGGTGTGTTCTGATTGGCTGAGAGCAGTACGGTGTGTTCCGACTGGCTGAGAGCAGTACGGTGTGTTCCGATTGGCTGAGCGCAGTATGGTGTGTTCTGATTGGCTGAGAGCAGCTGAGATTCAGAATCAGAACCATGTTTATTGGCCAAGTATGCTCACACACAAGGTCAAAATCAAGGTCAAGGTCAACATCTCATCTCATCTCATTATCTGTAGCCGCTTTATCCTGTTCTACAGGGTTGCAGGCGAGCTGGAGCCTATCCCAGCTGACTACGGGTGAAAGGCGGGGTTCACCCTGGACAAGTCGCCAGGTCATCACAGGGCTGACACATAGACACAGACAACCATTCACACTCACATTCACACCTACGCTCAATTTAGAGTCACCAGTTAACCTAACCTGCATGTCTTTGGACTGTGGGGGAAACCGGAGCACCCGGAGGAAACCCACGCGGACACGGGGAGAACATGCAAACTCCACACAGAAAGGCCCTCGCCGGCCACGGGGCTCGAACCCGGACCTTCTTGCTGTGAGGTGACAGCGCTAATCACTACACCACCGTGCTGCCCTCAAGGTCAACAAAAAGGTCAAAATCGTTTTTTCACGATATCTTCCTTCATATAAGTGCTACCGGGCGCGGTTTGTTTTGCCTGGCAACACTTGTTCAGTGTTTTTTCTGAATTATTTTTCTGAATGATAAGTCACTTCATGTCCTAAAGTCAGGATGGATATCGTTTCTCTTTACTCAGTTGTTTGGTTCTTGATATAATACTGTATGGATTACTGCAGTTGTGGAATAGGGCTATTTATTTATTTAGTATATTTAGTATTACTATTTATTGTTTGATCTCAAACGCATTAAGATGGGAAGAAACTTGTCCACTAATGACCTTTTGATGAGACACAGCTGTTAATTGAAAAGCGTTCCAGGTGACTCCCTCGTGAAGCTGGTGAAGAGAATGCCAATAGTGTGGAAAGAGTAATCAAGGGAAACGCTGGATACACTGAAGAATCTAAAATATATAAGATTTTGTTTTTTAACACTTTTTTTTATTTAACATCTAATTCTAGATGTGTTCCAGATGTTATTTCATACTTTTGATGTCTTCAGTTTTGTTCTACACTGCAGAAAATAGTCACAATACCCATTTTGAAACACCAATGAATGAGCAGAGTATGGGGTGTACAAACTTTTGACTGCACGAAGCAGATGAACACTGAACGCTGACATGGTGTTGGAGGTTGGACTGTGGGGGGAGGAGCTCAGCAGCCTGGAAAAAGGAGTCACACTCATCTAAAAATAATGAGAGGAGTAAAGAGCAGGTTTGGAACTGCTGGGCGTGTCGGGGGATGGGCGATGATGACATCATGATTAACATGCCTGACTCACAGTGATGTCATGAATATAATATCCGCTCTGAGCGCGGTGGCGTTAATGAGGCATTTCACAAACACGTGAAAATAAAGCTCAGTTTAAAACCAGCTGTGTTCAGTTTATTACATTCCTCATGTCGTCTCCTGCTCCTCACATCCGTCCACGCAACGGCGTAAACGCACGACGTCATCTCAGAAATATAAACCGAACCCGAAAACGTCACACACACTGTCTCACACGCACTGTCTCACACACACACTGTCTCACACACACTAACGCACACACTGTTACACACACTGTCTCACACACACACTGTCTAACGCACACACTGTCACACACATACACTGTCTCACACACACTGTCTAACGCACACACTGTTACACACACTGTCACACACACACACACACACTGTCTCACACACACACTGTCTCACATGCACACTGTCTCACACACAGACTGTCTCACACACACTGTCTTACACGCACTGTCTCACACACACTGTCTCACACACAGACTGTCTCACACGCACTGTCTCACACACACTGTCTCACACACACACTGTCACACACACACTGTCTCACACACACACTGTCACACACACACTCTCACACACACACTGTCTCACACGCACACTGTCTCACACACAGACTGTCTCACACGCACACTGTCTCACACACAGACTGTCTCACACACACACTGTCTCACATGCACACTGTTTCATACGCACACTGTCTCACACACACTGTCTCACACACAGACTGTCTCACACACACTGTCTCACACACAGACTGTCTCACACACAGACTGTCTCACACACACACTGTCTCACACGCACACTGTCTCATACGCACACTGTCTCACACACACTGTCTCACACACAGACTGTCTCAGACGCACTGTCTCACACACACACTGTCAATAGTGTCACTTGTGGGCGTGTATTAACATCAGTTAATACACGCCCACAAGTGACAATAGTGTCAGTTAGTACACACCCACAAGAGAGAACAGCATCAGTTAGTACACGCCCACAAGAGACAATAGCATCAGTTAGTACACGCCCACAAGAGACAATAGCATCAGTTAGTACACGCCCACAAGAGACAACAGCATCAGTTAGTACATGCCCACAAGAGACAACACCGTCAGTTAGTACACGCCCACAAGAGACAACAGCATCAGTTAGTACACGCCCACAAGAGACAACAGCGTCAGTTAGTACACGCCCACAAGAGACAACAGTATCAGTTAGTACACGCCCACAAGAGACAACAGCGTCAGTTAGTACACGCCCACAAGAGACAACAGCGTCAGTTAGTACACGCCCACAAGAGACAACAGCATCAGTTAGTACACGCCCACAGGAGACAACAGCGTCAGTTAGTACACGTCCACAAGAGACAACAGTATCAGTTAATACACGCCCCCAAGAGACAACAGCGTCAGTTAATACACGCCCACATATCTTCACAGATATGTTTCTACACACTTTGGGATGAGTACCCTTCGACTAGTGCGGGAGTATGAGAGGACTTCCAGAAAACTGGCAGACATCTTAGCCAGAGAGGATCGTTCAATTTTGTCAGCCTGGAACGACCATCACTGAACAGAGACAGACAGAACTGATGATGCCTTTCGGACGAGAGGCGAAACGTCTTCAAGACTTTTCAAGCAAGTCCAGTTGCTCTCTTCTACCAACCACAGATTACACGCCCACAAGAGACAACAGCATCAGTTAATACACGCCCACAAGAGACAATAGCGTCAGTTAGTACACGCCCACAAGAGACAATAGCATCAGTTAGTACACACCCACAAGAGACAACAGCATCAGTTAGTACATGCCCACAAGAGACAACAGTATCAGTTAGTACACGCCCACAAGAGACAATAGCATCAGTTAGTACATGCCCACAAGAGACAATAGCATCAGTTAGTACACGCCCACAAGAGACAACAGTATCAGTTAGTACACGCCCACAAGAGACAATAGCATCAGTTAGTACACGCCCACAAGAGACAACACCGTCAGTGAGTACACGCCCACAAGAGACAACAGTATCAGTTAATACACGCCCCCAAGAGGCAATAGCATCAGTTAATACACGCCCACAAGAGACAATAGCATCAGTTAATACACGCCCCCAAGAGACAATAGCATCAGTTAGTACACGCCCACAAGAGACAATAGCATCAGTTAGTACACGCCCACAAGAGACAACAGCATCAGTTAGTACACGCCCACAAGAGACAACAGCATCAGTTAGTACACGCCCACAAGAGACAACAGCATCAGTTAGTACATGCCCACAAGAGACAACAGTATCAGTTAGTACACACCCACAAGAGACAATAGCATCAGTTAGTACATGCCCACAAGAGACAATAGCATCAGTTAGTACACGCCCACAAGAGACAACAGTATCAGTTAGTACACGCCCACAAGAGACAATAGCATCAGTTAGTACACGCCCACAAGAGACAACACCGTCAGTGAGTACATGCCCACAAGAGACAACAGTATCAGTTAATACACGCCCCCAAGAGACAATAGCATCAGTTAATACACGCCCACAAGAGACAATAGCATCAGTTAATACACGCTCCCAAGAGACAATAGCATCAGTTAATACACGCCCCCAAGAGACAATAGCATCAGTTAGTACACGCCCACAAGAGACAACAGCATCAGTTAGTACACGCCCCCAAGAGACAACAGTATCAGTTAGTACATGCCCACAAGAGACAACACCGTCAGTTAGTACACGCCCACAAGAGACAACAGCATTAGTTAGTACACGCCCACAAGAGACAACAGCGTCAGTTAATACATGCCCACAAGAGACAACAGCGTCAGTTAGTACACGCCCACAAGAGACAACAGTGTCAGTTAATACACGCCCACAAGAGACAACAGCGTCAGTTAGTACACGCCCACAAGAGACAACAGTGTCAGTTAGTACACGCCCACAAGAGACAACAGCGTCAGTTAGTACACACCCACAAGAGACAACAGCATCAGTTAGTACATGCCCACAAGATACAACAGTATCAGTTAGTACACGCCCACAAGAGACAATAGCATCAGTTAGTACACGCCCACAAGAGACAACAGCGTCAGTTAGTACACGCCCACAAGAGACAACAGTATCAGTTAGTACACGCCCACAAGAGACAACAGCGTCAGTTAGTACACGCCCACAAGAGACAACAGCGTCAGTTAGTACACGCCCACAAGAGACAACAGCATCAGTTAGTACACGCCCACAGGAGACAACAGCGTCAGTTAGTACACGTCCACAAGAGACAACAGTATCAGTTAATACACGCCCCCAAGAGACAACAGCGTCAGTTAATACACGCCCACATATCTTCACAGATATGTTTCTACACACTTTGGGATGAGTACCCTTCGACTAGTGCGGGAGTATGAGAGGACTTCCAGAAAACTGGCAGACATCTTAGCCAGAGAGGATCGTTCAATTTTGTCAGCCTGGAACGACCATCACTGAACAGAGACAGACAGAACTGATGATGCCTTTCGGACGAGAGGCGAAACGTCTTCAAGACTTTTCAAGCAAGTCCAGTTGCTCTCTTCTACCAACCACAGATTACACGCCCACAAGAGACAACAGCATCAGTTAATACACGCCCACAAGAGACAATAGCGTCAGTTAGTACACGCCCACAAGAGACAATAGCATCAGTTAGTACACACCCACAAGAGACAACAGCATCAGTTAGTACATGCCCACAAGAGACAACAGTATCAGTTAGTACACGCCCACAAGAGACAATAGCATCAGTTAGTACATGCCCACAAGAGACAATAGCATCAGTTAGTACACGCCCACAAGAGACAACAGTATCAGTTAGTACACGCCCACAAGAGACAATAGCATCAGTTAGTACACGCCCACAAGAGACAACACCGTCAGTGAGTACACGCCCACAAGAGACAACAGTATCAGTTAATACACGCCCCCAAGAGGCAATAGCATCAGTTAATACACGCCCACAAGAGACAATAGCATCAGTTAATACACGCCCCCAAGAGACAATAGCATCAGTTAGTACACGCCCACAAGAGACAATAGCATCAGTTAGTACACGCCCACAAGAGACAACAGCATCAGTTAGTACACGCCCACAAGAGACAACAGCATCAGTTAGTACACGCCCACAAGAGACAACAGCATCAGTTAGTACATGCCCACAAGAGACAACAGTATCAGTTAGTACACACCCACAAGAGACAATAGCATCAGTTAGTACATGCCCACAAGAGACAATAGCATCAGTTAGTACACGCCCACAAGAGACAACAGTATCAGTTAGTACACGCCCACAAGAGACAATAGCATCAGTTAGTACACGCCCACAAGAGACAACACCGTCAGTGAGTACATGCCCACAAGAGACAACAGTATCAGTTAATACACGCCCCCAAGAGACAATAGCATCAGTTAATACACGCCCACAAGAGACAATAGCATCAGTTAATACACGCTCCCAAGAGACAATAGCATCAGTTAATACACGCCCCCAAGAGACAATAGCATCAGTTAGTACACGCCCACAAGAGACAACAGCATCAGTTAGTACACGCCCCCAAGAGACAACAGTATCAGTTAGTACATGCCCACAAGAGACAACACCGTCAGTTAGTACACGCCCACAAGAGACAACAGCATTAGTTAGTACACGCCCACAAGAGACAACAGCGTCAGTTAATACATGCCCACAAGAGACAACAGCGTCAGTTAGTACACGCCCACAAGAGACAACAGTGTCAGTTAATACACGCCCACAAGAGACAACAGCGTCAGTTAGTACACGCCCACAAGAGACAACAGTGTCAGTTAGTACACGCCCACAAGAGACAACAGCGTCAGTTAGTACACACCCACAAGAGACAACAGCATCAGTTAATACATGCCCACAAGATACAACAGTATCAGTTAGTACACGCCCACAAGAGACAATAGCATCAGTTAGTACACGCCCACAAGAGACAACACCGTCAGTTAGTACACACCCACAAGAGACAACAGTATCAGTTAATACACGCCCCCAAGAGACAATAGCATCAGTTAATACACGCCCACAAGAGACAATAGCATCAGTTAATACACGCCCCCAAGAGACAATAGCATCAGTTAGTACACACCCACAAGAGACAATAGCATCAGTTAGTACACGCCCCCAAGAGACAACAGTATCAGTTAGTACACGCCCACAAGAGACAACACCGTCAGTTAGTACACGCCCACAAGAGACAACAGCATTAGTTAGTACACGCCCACAAGAGACAACAGTGTCAGTTAATACACGCCCACAAGAGACAACAGCGTCAGTTAGTACACGCCCACAAGAGACAACAGCGTCAGTTAGTACACGCCCACAAGAGACAACAGCGTCAGTTAGTACACGCCCACAAGAGACAACAGCGTCAGTTAGTACACACCCACAAGAGAGAACAGCATCAGTTAGTACACGCCCACAAGAGACAATAGCATCAGTTAGTACACGCCCACAAGAGACAATAGCATCAGTTAGTACACGCCCACAAGAGACAACAGCATCAGTTAGTACATGCCCACAAGAGACAACACCGTCAGTTAGTACACGCCCACAAGAGACAACAGCATCAGTTAGTACACGCCCACAAGAGACAACAGCGTCAGTTAGTACACGCCCACAAGAGACAACAGTATCAGTTAGTACACGCCCACAAGAGACAACAGCGTCAGTTAGTACACGCCCACAAGAGACAACAGCGTCAGTTAGTACACGCCCACAAGAGACAACAGCATCAGTTAGTACACGCCCACAGGAGACAACAGCGTCAGTTAGTACACGTCCACAAGAGACAACAGTATCAGTTAATACACGCCCCCAAGAGACAACAGCGTCAGTTAATACACGCCCACATATCTTCACAGATATGTTTCTACACACTTTGGGATGAGTACCCTTCGACTAGTGCGGGAGTATGAGAGGACTTCCAGAAAACTGGCAGACATCTTAGCCAGAGAGGATCGTTCAATTTTGTCAGCCTGGAACGACCATCACTGAACAGAGACAGACAGAACTGATGATGCCTTTCGGACGAGAGGCGAAACGTCTTCAAGACTTTTCAAGCAAGTCCAGTTGCTCTCTTCTACCAACCACAGATTACACGCCCACAAGAGACAACAGCATCAGTTAATACACGCCCACAAGAGACAATAGCGTCAGTTAGTACACGCCCACAAGAGACAATAGCATCAGTTAGTACACACCCACAAGAGACAACAGCATCAGTTAGTACATGCCCACAAGAGACAACAGTATCAGTTAGTACACGCCCACAAGAGACAATAGCATCAGTTAGTACATGCCCACAAGAGACAATAGCATCAGTTAGTACACGCCCACAAGAGACAACAGTATCAGTTAGTACACGCCCACAAGAGACAATAGCATCAGTTAGTACACGCCCACAAGAGACAACACCGTCAGTGAGTACACGCCCACAAGAGACAACAGTATCAGTTAATACACGCCCCCAAGAGGCAATAGCATCAGTTAATACACGCCCACAAGAGACAATAGCATCAGTTAATACACGCCCCCAAGAGACAATAGCATCAGTTAGTACACGCCCACAAGAGACAATAGCATCAGTTAGTACACGCCCACAAGAGACAACAGCATCAGTTAGTACACGCCCACAAGAGACAACAGCATCAGTTAGTACACGCCCACAAGAGACAACAGCATCAGTTAGTACATGCCCACAAGAGACAACAGTATCAGTTAGTACACACCCACAAGAGACAATAGCATCAGTTAGTACATGCCCACAAGAGACAATAGCATCAGTTAGTACACGCCCACAAGAGACAACAGTATCAGTTAGTACACGCCCACAAGAGACAATAGCATCAGTTAGTACACGCCCACAAGAGACAACACCGTCAGTGAGTACATGCCCACAAGAGACAACAGTATCAGTTAATACACGCCCCCAAGAGACAATAGCATCAGTTAATACACGCCCACAAGAGACAATAGCATCAGTTAATACACGCTCCCAAGAGACAATAGCATCAGTTAATACACGCCCCCAAGAGACAATAGCATCAGTTAGTACACGCCCACAAGAGACAACAGCATCAGTTAGTACACGCCCCCAAGAGACAACAGTATCAGTTAGTACATGCCCACAAGAGACAACACCGTCAGTTAGTACACGCCCACAAGAGACAACAGCATTAGTTAGTACACGCCCACAAGAGACAACAGCGTCAGTTAATACATGCCCACAAGAGACAACAGCGTCAGTTAGTACACGCCCACAAGAGACAACAGTGTCAGTTAATACACGCCCACAAGAGACAACAGCGTCAGTTAGTACACGCCCACAAGAGACAACAGTGTCAGTTAGTACACGCCCACAAGAGACAACAGCGTCAGTTAGTACACACCCACAAGAGACAACAGCATCAGTTAGTACATGCCCACAAGATACAACAGTATCAGTTAGTACACGCCCACAAGAGACAATAGCATCAGTTAGTACACGCCCACAAGAGACAACAGCGTCAGTTAGTACACGCCCACAAGAGACAACAGTATCAGTTAGTACACGCCCACAAGAGACAACAGCGTCAGTTAGTACACGCCCACAAGAGACAACAGCGTCAGTTAGTACACGCCCACAAGAGACAACAGCATCAGTTAGTACACGCCCACAGGAGACAACAGCGTCAGTTAGTACACGTCCACAAGAGACAACAGTATCAGTTAATACACGCCCCCAAGAGACAACAGCGTCAGTTAATACACGCCCACATATCTTCACAGATATGTTTCTACACACTTTGGGATGAGTACCCTTCGACTAGTGCGGGAGTATGAGAGGACTTCCAGAAAACTGGCAGACATCTTAGCCAGAGAGGATCGTTCAATTTTGTCAGCCTGGAACGACCATCACTGAACAGAGACAGACAGAACTGATGATGCCTTTCGGACGAGAGGCGAAACGTCTTCAAGACTTTTCAAGCAAGTCCAGTTGCTCTCTTCTACCAACCACAGATTACACGCCCACAAGAGACAACAGCATCAGTTAATACACGCCCACAAGAGACAATAGCGTCAGTTAGTACACGCCCACAAGAGACAATAGCATCAGTTAGTACACACCCACAAGAGACAACAGCATCAGTTAGTACATGCCCACAAGAGACAACAGTATCAGTTAGTACACGCCCACAAGAGACAATAGCATCAGTTAGTACATGCCCACAAGAGACAATAGCATCAGTTAGTACACGCCCACAAGAGACAACAGTATCAGTTAGTACACGCCCACAAGAGACAATAGCATCAGTTAGTACACGCCCACAAGAGACAACACCGTCAGTGAGTACACGCCCACAAGAGACAACAGTATCAGTTAATACACGCCCCCAAGAGGCAATAGCATCAGTTAATACACGCCCACAAGAGACAATAGCATCAGTTAATACACGCCCCCAAGAGACAATAGCATCAGTTAGTACACGCCCACAAGAGACAATAGCATCAGTTAGTACACGCCCACAAGAGACAACAGCATCAGTTAGTACACGCCCACAAGAGACAACAGCATCAGTTAGTACACGCCCACAAGAGACAACAGCATCAGTTAGTACATGCCCACAAGAGACAACAGTATCAGTTAGTACACACCCACAAGAGACAATAGCATCAGTTAGTACATGCCCACAAGAGACAATAGCATCAGTTAGTACACGCCCACAAGAGACAACAGTATCAGTTAGTACACGCCCACAAGAGACAATAGCATCAGTTAGTACACGCCCACAAGAGACAACACCGTCAGTGAGTACATGCCCACAAGAGACAACAGTATCAGTTAATACACGCCCCCAAGAGACAATAGCATCAGTTAATACACGCCCACAAGAGACAATAGCATCAGTTAATACACGCTCCCAAGAGACAATAGCATCAGTTAATACACGCCCCCAAGAGACAATAGCATCAGTTAGTACACGCCCACAAGAGACAACAGCATCAGTTAGTACACGCCCCCAAGAGACAACAGTATCAGTTAGTACATGCCCACAAGAGACAACACCGTCAGTTAGTACACGCCCACAAGAGACAACAGCATTAGTTAGTACACGCCCACAAGAGACAACAGCGTCAGTTAATACATGCCCACAAGAGACAACAGCGTCAGTTAGTACACGCCCACAAGAGACAACAGTGTCAGTTAATACACGCCCACAAGAGACAACAGCGTCAGTTAGTACACGCCCACAAGAGACAACAGTGTCAGTTAGTACACGCCCACAAGAGACAACAGCGTCAGTTAGTACACACCCACAAGAGACAACAGCATCAGTTAGTACATGCCCACAAGATACAACAGTATCAGTTAGTACACGCCCACAAGAGACAATAGCATCAGTTAGTACACGCCCACAAGAGACAACACCGTCAGTTAGTACACACCCACAAGAGACAACAGTATCAGTTAATACACGCCCCCAAGAGACAATAGCATCAGTTAATACACGCCCACAAGAGACAATAGCATCAGTTAATACACGCCCCCAAGAGACAATAGCATCAGTTAGTACACACCCACAAGAGACAATAGCATCAGTTAGTACACGCCCACAAGAGACAACAGCATCAGTTAGTACACGCCCCCAAGAGACAACAGTATCAGTTAGTACACGCCCACAAGAGACAACACCGTCAGTTAGTACACGCCCACAAGAGACAACAGCATTAGTTAGTACACGCCCACAAGAGACAACAGTGTCAGTTAATACACGCCCACAAGAGACAACAGCGTCAGTTAGTACACGCCCACAAGAGACAACAGCGTCAGTTAGTACACGCCCACAAGAGACAACAGCGTCAGTTAGTACACGCCCACAAGAGACAACAGCGTCAGTTAGTACACGCCCACAAGAGACAACAGCGTCAGTTAGTACACGCCCACAAGAGACAACAGCGTCAGTTAGTACACGCCCACAAGAGACAACAGCGTCAGTTAGTACACGCCCACAAGAGACAACAGCGTCAGTTAGTACACGCCCACAAGAGACAACAGCGTCAGTTAGTACACGCCCACAAGAGACAACAGCGTCAGTTAGTACACGCCCACAAGAGACAACAGCGTCAGTTAGTACACGCCCACAAGAGACAACAGCGTCAGTTAGTACACGCTCACAAGAGACAACAGCGTCAGTTAGTACACGCCCACAAGAGACAACAGCGTCAGTTAGTACACGCCCACAAGAGACAACAGCATCAGTTAGTACACGCCCACAATACCAACTTATTAAATCAGCTGATTGGAGAAAACAGATAATCTGCTAAAGTTTTTTCGGTCAGTGATCTCAAACTCACTATAATGAGAACCACAGCTCTCTAATGGACAAGTGAACTTCAGAGTTCCAGGGAGTAAATGAGCTGCACACACACACACACACACACACACACACACACACACACAAACATACACACACACACACACACATACACACACACACACATACACACACACTAATGCAGACTAAAGTTCTCCTACATATTATAATTGTTTTAGGACTTCCTGTCTGCAATACATTACCCTGTGTGTGTGTGTGTGTGTGTGTGTGTGTGTGTGTGTACTGACCCAGTTTTGCCCTCGCTACTTTAGAATTAGTGTGTAAAATGAAGCACACACACACACACACACACTGTTCACTGCATGATGGAGACAGAATTTAACCAGATCAGAGCTGTCTGTCTGATTATCTGTCTGTCTGTCAGATGTCAGATGCATTTAACCTTGGCAGTGTGTGTGTGTGTGTGTGTGTGTGTTTTTGAAGTTAGATCAGAGAACTCATTGGATAAATTAATTCAATTAGAAAAAGCTGTACTGTGTCCATGCTTGTTTTATCTATCTATCTATCTATCTATCTATCTATCTATCTATCTATCTATCTATCTATCTATCTATCTATCTATCTATCTATCATGAATAAATTTAGTGTTGCTACTGAATGAGTGTCAGTGCTGTGCGTTCAGCTCTCCTGCACCTGTGTGTGTGTGTGTTCTCATTAATCTGGCTCCTATAGGGCAGTCCGCACTGTGAGTTAGCAGGAACTCGTGTTCTGACATCTACGCTAACGAGCAGGAGGTTTGAACCGAGCCGTCGATCACGAGTCACATGTGAGGAGAAGAACCTCCTTATAATACCAACACAGACGCAGGAAACGCGCGACCTGCTGAAAGCTGAGACCAGCTCAAGGCGGCCCTGGGTCAAATAGGGCGGAGCTTAAGCTCATTTGGATTAGCAAATCACAAACTTGATCATGTGACATCACTACAATGATTAAAGGGTTTATCTATAACTAAATGTCACAATGCTGTGTTTAGCTAGATAACTAGTTATACTGTTATTATTCGTGTTAGAGTGTAAACAGTACGAGAAGTTTATGCTAATTGTTTCAAAAAGGGAACTAAAATGACTAAGATTACTAAAACTAAAAGGATCTATTACTAAACAAATATCACTAAATAAACATTATGAAAGATAATGTGACCAAAACTACAAACTAATATTGCTAGACTAACTTTACCCAACTAGTATTACCATAGCTGCCAACTACTACGAATAAATCGTATTTATTACGATTTGTCGTTTTGATTACGAAAATACGAATTTACTACAATAAAATACGATTTTGCCAATTTTCATTGGTCATTTTCAAAGTCTATCACCGGTGGGATTCGTATTTGATAAAACACCGCTTCGTTCCAAGCGGCAGATACTACGCCAAATTTCATTGGCTATTGCTTGTTCTCTCAGCCAATCAATGATGCTATTAGATCATCCATGGCACGCTATCGTCTGGCCTTTGTTCACGAAGTTTCTGAACAAAGCATGGCGTTTCAAGCTTTTGTTATGAAGATGTAGCGTAGTACTAATCTCTAAAGAAAGCATGGCTAAGGGGAAGGGCCAGCGCTTCAAGGATTCGTACCGAGAGGAGTTTCCCTTCATTTCTAAGGCTACGTTTACATTAGACCGTATCTATCTCGTTTTCTTCGCAGATGCACTGTCCGTTTACATTAAACCGCCTGGAAACGCCAGGAAACGGGAATCCGCCAGCGTCCACGTATTCAATCCAGATCGTGTCAGCTCCGGTGCTGTGTAAACATTCAGAATACGCGGATACGCTGTGCTGAGCTCTAGCTGGCGTCTCATTGGACAACGTCACTGTGACATCCACCTTCCTGATTCGCTGGCGTTGGTCACGTGACGCGACTACTGAAAAATGGCGCGGACTTCCGCCTTGTATCACCTTTCATTAAAGAGTATAAAAGTATGAAAATACTGCAAATACTGATGCAAATACTGCCCATTGTGTAGTTATGATTGTCTTTAGGCTTGCCATCCTTCCACTTGCAAATAGTAAGTGATATGCGCTGGGATCACACACACAGCGGCTCAGTCCCGAATCGTGGCTTGTTCACTTCACTTGCGTGCTCTGTGAGCTGCGCAAGGCCGGAGTGCGCACCCTCCAGAGGGCACTCGCTGTTCAGGGCGGAGTGATTTGGAGCGCAGGATGCCTGCGGAGCCGAGCGTATCCGTGTATTAGGCTTGCCATCCTTCTACTTGCAAGTGGTGAGCCTTGCGCATGCCCTAAATGCACTGGGATCATGTTACGCGCCGTCTAAAGTCATGTGATTAGCGTATCTGCGTATTGGCGTTGCTGTGTGCACGGCTAACGGTTTTAGTGTAAACGCGAATCGTTTTAAGAACGTTAATCTGATGATCCGCTGATTCGACGTAATGTAAACGTAGCCTAAGTCAAGTAAGGGCGATCACTACGCATTTTGTGCTCCATGTCGGCGAGACATTTCTATCAGTCATGGCGGGCGTTCTGATATCGTAACACATGTGAAAACCTCCCTTCACAAGTTTGTGATTGATTGTTTGTGACTAATGAATGAATGGTGTTAGATATTGCCAAGTTTATGTGGTGCAATAACATCAGCTGTTGACTGAGTAAGCTCTAGTCTATTTCTCTAATGTGTACTTTGTCAAAAGTTATATGTGCCAATTGCATTGTTTGAAGTTTTTGCCTGATTCACTGACTATTTTCATACATTGTTGAAAAGAACTTTGCAAATTAATGTAAGATGATAGTTTAGTTTGTAGAATAAATTTTGTCAAACTATTTTGTTTTAGTGTGATTTTTCAGGGTAGTTTTGCTAGAAAGCTTTGGCGACCCCCCACCAAGACTCAGTACCCAACCTCGTCTCGTCTCTCGTCTCGTCTTCTTCCGCTTATCCAGGACCGGGTCGCGGAGGCAGCAGTCTAAGCATGGAAGCCCAAACTTCCCTTTCCCCAGACACCTCGGCCAGCTCCTCGGGAAGAACACCGAGGCGTTCCCAGGCCAGCCGAGAGACATAGTCCCTCCAGCGTGTCCTGGGTCTTCCCCGGGGCCTCCTCCTGGGGGGACATGCCTGGAACACCTCCCCAGGGAGGCGTCCAGGAGGCATCCGAAAAAGATGCCCGAGCCACCTCAGCTGGTTCCTCTCGATGTGGAGGAGCAGCGGCTCTACTCCGAGCTCCTCCCGAGTGACTGTGCTTCTCACCCTATCTCTAAGGGAGCGCCCAGCCACCCTGCGAAGGAAACTCATTTCAGCCGCTTGTATCCGCGATCTTGTTCTTTCTGTCATTACCCAAAGCTCATGACCATAGGTGAGAGTCGGAACGTAGATCGACCGGTAAATTGAGAGCTTCGCCTTTTGGCTCAGCTCCTTCTTCACCACGACGGACCGGTAAAGCGACCGCATCACTGCGGAGGCTGCACCGATCCGCCTGTCGATCTCACGCTCCATCCTTCCCTCACTCGTGAACAAGATCCCGAGATACTTAAACTCCTCCACTTGAGGCAGGACTTCTCCACCAACCTGGAGAGGGCAAGCCACCGTTTTCCGGTCGAGAACCATGGCCTTGGACTTGGAGGTGCTGATTCTCATCCCAGCCGCTTCACACTCGACTGCAAACCGCCCCAGTACATGGGGCAGACCTCAGACTCCCAGGGAAAGTTTACTCCAGGGTACTGGAGAGGAGAATTCGACCAATAGTCGAACCTCGGATCCAGGAGGAACAATGCGGTTTTCGTCCTGGTCGCGGAACACTGGACCAGCTCTATACCCTTCATAGGGTGCTCGAGGGTTCATGGGAGTTTGCCCAACCAGTCCACATGTGCTTTGTGGATCTGGAGAAGGCATTCGACCGTGTCCCCCGTGGTATTCTGTGGGGGGTGCTTCGGGAGTATGGGGTTCGGGGCTCTTTGCTAAGGGCTGTCCGGTCCCTGTACGAACGGAGCAGGAGTCTGGTTCGCATTGCCGGCAGTAAGTCAGTACCCAACCTTGTATTACTATTTACAATTTCGGAATGTTGGCAGCTATGGCATTACTAAAACTAGCCACTAGGAACACTGAAGTGATGTAAGCCGGCTGATGGTTGCTATAGCGACATCACTTGGTCGTTTGTTTTTATCTGATTGTGCGTCTTGTCCATCAGTGTTCTTGTGTCACTGTGAAACCAGTAAACCAGAAACATTAGGATTTAAACTTGTCCGCTTTCTTGTGTCATATTTCAGTTGCATGTTTCTATAGAAACTGTGCTGTAGAATGGGGGGAGACCAGGAAGTGTTAGTGCTGACATTAAGTTCTTTATTTTACATTATTAAGAGCGAATCAGTGCTGGGAAATTGTTAGTGATTGATTAAAACGTGTTTACTAACACATTCATGTGGATTATTATTTTATAACGAGCTTTCTTACCCATGGACGAGCACATTGAGTTTAATTAAGATTTTCATATTTTGCTTCGACGCATCAAATCACGCTGTATTTCCTCCGTCGCACATTCGCTCGATAAAGCCCAGACCTCACTGTTGTTTCTTTTCCATTTTTAAACACTTAAGAGTTGTTGTTTACGCGGCTAATATTTTACGTGGATTTTTAAAAACAGCGGTTGTCGGTGCTGCATTGGCTCATGTTCAACCAATCAGCGTACACTTCCACTATAGTCAAGTCAAGTCATTTTATTTATATAGCACATTTAAATACAACAAAGTTGGCCCCAAAGTGCTTCACAACATAACACAAGATTTGGAACAACGTTTACAAGGAAACAGAATAAATAGCGAAATTGGACTAGATTGAAACCCAAGCTAGCAAGAAAGTGTAGAAAAATGGCATAAATATGTAAAATATAAAGATAAATAAACAAAACAATTCATAAAAGTAGTTAAAATAATTAAAAAGGGTAGACTTGACATCACCAATTAAAATTGAAAATAAAATCAAAATTAAAAAATTAAAATAGAAATTACTACCTCAGATTGTGCCAAAAGCAAGGGAGAAAAAATGCGTCTTTAAATTGGATTTAAAACAATCAGTGGTGGGAGAGGATCTGGTATATATAGGCAGACTGTTCCAGAGCTTAGGGGCAGCAACAGAGAAGGCTCGGTCACCTTTGGTTTTTAGGCGTGTGCGGGGCACTGAAAAAGAAGTTGTGATGAAGACCTGAGGGATATGGGAGCAGAACAAGGTGTGAGGAGATCAGAAATGTACTGAGGGGCCAGACCATTTAAGGCTTTAAAAACAAACAATACTTTAAAATCAATTCTATACCTGCGCTAGGATGGGAGTAACATGTTGCCTTTTCTTTGTACCGGTAAGGAGCCTAGCTGCAGCGTTTTGGACCATCTATACACTCACGGTTCCTCTTGTGCTGGGAGAGAACCAACCCTGAAGTCAGAGCTTCTCAAAACGATGTTCTAAAAACTATGCTGCTCCTCAGTTCCTGCAGTGTGGGGACACAAAAAGAAGGAACTGCCTCTCACAGTTCTAAGAACTATGAAAAAGTTCCTCCGGTCTGAAAATGCTTAATGATCTAACATCATTAAAGCTAACATTACTCTCCTAACAGTGCTAAACTAAACCTAATACTGAAGAAAATAAGTCACTAACCAACAGATAACTAATGTTAAAGAGAACTAATACTAACGTATAAAAAAGCAATCGATACTAAACTGAAATTTAAATGCGAACTTGAAATGTTGTAAAAATTAAAATCCAGTAAAAGCAATAACATCGTAAGGAATCAGAACTCTGTTAACGCTCGCACGTAACAAGTTATCATCCGAGTGAGTAAGTGCTAATCTGGTGATTAAGTGTGCATACATGTCAACCTATACGGATTGTCCGGAAATTATACGGATTTTAGCTCATTTCAAGGGCGTACGGGCATATAAACAAAGTCTTACGGATTTTCAGTATTTTCTGACCTAAATTTATTTTGTGTATCTTACTTGAACATCGTCAGCTGATCGTCGCAAAAACATACAAAAGCTCGATTTATAGACAAAGAACAGCGTGTATGCAGGGGCAGATAACCCAGACTATGTGAAACCGGGTGTTTATTCCTCAAGCCTCGTGCAGTATCGCGACTGCGAGACTTCGCTCGTTCCGGTCATGCGCACGATCTGCACTTAAACGCGCCAAACGGTCATTGTTCGAACGATTTTCTCATTGTGCAGAGCGACATTGTTTACACCTGAGAGATTTTGAATAGTGGCTGCTGAGTGAAAGAATGGGAACACCGAGAAAGAAAATGAGATACGGCGGGCGGTATCTTCCTGAATGGAAGGAGACATTTAATGGTGTCATTGTTCAGGCGAAAAATGAGGAGTACGCGCACTGCACAGTTTGTGTGCGACATATAAAAGTTGCGGCATCTGGAGTTTACGACGTGAGGGAACACATGAGGTCCAAACTACATCAGCGAAATTGGCACTAGAAACAGAATCAGCCGCAAATGACGATGTTTGCAAAGCCTAAGACCGATGATCAACCAACAAGTGTAATAAGAGCAGGAGTTACGATCTGTAATTTTATTGCTCAGCACAATTTGCCGCTAGCCGTTGCGGACCACCTGACAGAACTGTTGCCGCGAATTTGAACGGACAGTACGATTGCGAAATCTATCAGCTGTAGGCGCACCAAAACAACGCAAATAATCAAAAAGAGCTCGGCCCCCGAAGCTACACTACCGATCATCCAGCACTGCCGGACGTCGCCATTTTCCTTGATGATCGACGAATCCAATGACAAAAAGACGGACAAGTGACTGGCCGTTTTGGTGCGGATCTTCGACGTAAACAGAGGGGCAAAGTCAATGATCATAGACATGCCCGTGTGCAATATCGGCACGGGCGAGGCGATTTTCGACATGCTGGACGAAGTTCTCAGGCAAGTTATATTTACTTATTTATTTATTAAGTTTGGTGCGATTCGAAGGCTATAAGGATTTTATGTTGATTTTATGGAGTTCTTCCTCTGATACTACAGGTGGACGCCCAAAGGGGTTGACATGTATGAGTGTGAACTGATGTGCCCCTTGAAACAATAAGCCCCTCCCCAAGCCCCGCCCACAAACCCACTGCATTAGTAACATGAGCCAGTATAAATCAGATCTGGAGATATTTCTGTTCTTCAGTTTATGGCTTTAAAGGGTTCATTTATAAAAATGCCACAGTGTGTGTGTGTGTGTGTGTCAGCAGGGAGACTGATGTTGTGGATATCGAGTGATGTTGCCAAGTCGGCGTTAGCAACCAGCGCCGAGGCAACAGCCTTCACAGACACACACTGCCAACAGCCTTTTAAATAGGAGTGTGTGCATGCATACAAATGAACAGGTGTCTACTCTGTGTGTGTGTGTGTGTGTGTGTGTGTCTAACATTTTCTCTACCACTAGCAACATTTCATTTTTCCTTCAATTTTCAATCCACAACGAGAAAGAGACAATCATTTACCAGAACACAAAGAGGAACAGAGGTGATGGTGAATCTCCCAGCATGCACTGCAGTTGGTGAAGGCGGGGGAGGGGTAAGAGAGAAAGGTGGGGGGCGGAGCTATACAGCAGGAAGTGCTAATCAATGCAGGTCTGATTAGAGCAGCCTGGGAAACAAAACCACCCGCCTGTATAACTTTACAATCAATACAGTCCAATCAATCTCACACACACACACACACACACACACACAGAATCAGAATTAACGAGGCAGTAAAGCGTGGATCAATGAGACTCAGAGTCTTATCTGCTGACGCGACTCTCTGGTATTTTTAATTAGTGTAATTTTGTGGGCGTGGCCTTTTTATGGTAATAGCTCCTTCCTATTAAAATTGTTTTTTTATTTTTTCTCCGAAATATTTCTGTTTGGTTTTCACCTGAATGTCATCTGTTGCTCGAGCACGTTAAAGGTGGGGTGTGTAAACTTTTCTTATCCACTGTATATGTCACAACTAAAACTTGGAAGGTTAAACACAATTTAAATAACGCACTAATCATGGTGAAAGTCGTGGGTGTGGTTTACGAGTTACTGCTTGCTTTCGTACGAGCTTCCTTTACAGATTAGATGAGCAAAGATGTGAGAACCAGAATCCTCATTCTAGAACCCCAGAGAGTTCTTCAGAAACCCTCTCGGAGCGAGACGACTGGCTCTGTCAGCAGTGTGTGTGTGTGTGTGTGTGCACGTGATGTCAGAGGTCAGTGAAACCATCATGATGAAATCGCTCAGTGTGTTTTTATCTGCCGGGTTAATTAAGTCCCCCGTTACCATGGAGTCCATGGTCATGTGACCAGCTGGGAGAGTGTGAGCTGCTCATATGGGACCTTGTGAGGTGTGTGTGTGTGTGTGTGTGTGTGTGTGAGGGGGAATACATTAGCACTGTCCTCATAAGAGGGAGCAGAGTGATGATGAGAGGAAACCTCCAGAGAGAGAGAGAGAGAGAGAGAGGACTTACTTTCTTGTTTTATTTCTTCCTCTTTTATTGTTTTCTTAAATTGTTTATCTCTCTCTCTCTCTCTCTCTCTCTCTCAGCTCTACTGTATGTCTCTGTAATGATTACTGCGTTTCCTCTCCTCTAACCTCATTAACGCGTGTTTGTTCATTTTAATCTTTATTTCAGTCTCATAAAGCTGATTTAATTAGCGTGTGTGTGTGTGTGCAGGTGTATTCTGACTTCTGCACTTTCAACTCTTATGATGTTCTAGCCTTGAACATTGGAAAAACACACACACACACACACACACACAGTAAGAACAGTGAATGCAGCTTGTTCTCAGGGAAAATAAGTGACCTTTCTGAGAGAGAGAGAGAGAGAGAGAGAGAGATGTATGTATATATAAATCTCATCTCATTATCTCTAGCCGCTTTATCCTTCTACAGGGTCGCAGGCGAGCTGGATCCTATCCCAGCTGACTACGGGCGAAAGGCGGGGTTCACCCTGGACAAGTCGCCAGGTCATCACAGGGCTGACACATAGACACAGACAACCATTCACACTCACATTCACACCTACGCTCAATTTAGAGTCACCAGTTAACCTAACCTGCATGTCTTTGGACTGTGGGGGAAACCGGAGCACCCGGAGGAAACCCACGCGCACACGGGGAGAACATGCAAACTCCGCACAGAAAGGCCCTCGCCGGCCACGGGGCTCGAACCCGGACCTTCTTGCTGTGAGGCGACAGCGCTAACCACTACACCACCGTGCTGCCCATGTATATATAAAGCTAAAAGTCTTTTCTCTCTCTCTCTGTGATTCTCTCTCCCTCTCTCTCTATTTCTCTCTCTCTCCTTATTGATCTGATTAAATGTGAAGTATGGGGGGGTTCTGATCATATTCAGCTCAGAAAGACACAGAAGTAATCAAATCACTGTGACTGACAGACTACTCTCTCTCTCTCTGTCTCACTCTCTCTCTCTCACACACACACACACACACACACACACACACACACACTTCCCCATGGTTGAACTTTAATGTTAATACCACAGCGTTAGCTATTGATTTGTCTTCCTCTTTTTGTCTGGCTGACACACACACACACACACACACACACAGAGATTTCTGAGTGAAATTTATTCAAGTTCAGAGAGAAGATCGCAATTGACCAGATAGCCGGTGGGGGAGGATTAGCCTTTCAATGTGTGTGTGTGTGTGTGTGTGGGCGCATGCATATCATAAAAGGTGAAAGCATATAGGTCCAACACACACACACACACACACACACACACACTGCTCTTCAAACAAACGATCAGAGATGTGTAACCTTCCTAACAGCTCTGTTCCGTCTGCAGCCCACGTGTGTGTGTGTGTGTGTGTGTGTGTGTGTGTGTGTGTGTATGCCAGACTACTGTGTGGGAGGTGGAGGTCAGAATACTCTTTATAAACACTGGATAAAGTTAGCACAGAGCTAATGTGTGTGAAAATCTTCGACCATGTGAGATATGTGTGTGTGTGTGTTTCTCTCTCTCTCTATCTCAGTGGCTTTGGTGAAAATTTCCCTTAGAGCCACGCCTCAAAACATATGATTAGGCTCGTACAGGAGGCGGGGCTTTCTGTATGGACAGGTCACATGACTGACAGGTGAGTTCGTAGTCTTTGTCCTGATTAGCTGAACGTTTCACTTGACTCAATTCCACGTCTCCTCATTTTTGACCACACCTCATTCCACTCCTACAGCACGCCACGCCCATCATCGCATCATTCCACAACTCTTAATCAATCTCACACACACACGCGCACACACACACATAGAGTGCAGCAGTGTGAGTAGTGCTGATGGAGTGATGTCCGTATCTGCATAATCATAGCTTTTATCACACACAAATTACCATCGCCATGGCAACAGAGGTAAAGGGTCGAACACTGTCGGCATGGCAACGTGAGATGGGAGGGTCAGTGCGGATATCTTTATAAGAATGACAAACAAGATTGAGGGAGTGTGTGTGTGTGTGTGTGTGTGTGTGTGTGTGTGTGTGTGAGATCCAGGCTTTGTTCTGCAGACTTGTTGGACGCTGTAAGTGTGTAAAGTGTGAAGCTGCTAGGCAACGACCTGAACCTTGAAATTCACTTCCTGGAAACAGAAGGAGTTTTGTGAAGCGCTTTCTTTATTTAAGATCAAAGAAAATTTGATTTGAAATGAAAATAAATCTATTCATTTCTTTGTAATTATTGAATACTGAATGTTTGTTGTATCCACAGTGTGTTACACTGAAACCTGGGCAAAATATTCAAAACATTATATAAAATATAAAAAGCTACCGAAGGTCAATTTGACATAAAATTTATAAATGTGATAATTAATTATGAATAATTAATAATGATAAATTACCTTTTTACTCTCTTTTATGATTATATTTATATTTATATATAACATTTTATTGTGATATTTAAAGGATAATTTATTGTACTACAAAAATCCTCTGATAATCACATATTATTTAGTTATTAATTATCGAGAGATTTTTTTTTCATTTATTTCAACTATCTCACAGGAGATGCCATCATACAGTAAGTCCAGACGAGGCTCCTCTAGAGGAACACATTTCACCTTAATTATTACAATAAAATAACTGTCTCAGGTCACCTGCTCGTTCAGCTTCTTCAGTTAAAACTCGGGAACTGTAGAAGAGTCTTTAGACGAGAACACATTAAATTATAAACTGGTTTTCTCTTCTGAGAAAATGACTCACAGGAAATTAAAATGAAATAAAATTAAAAAATACAATATACATTTATTAGTATCTCAAAGCAACATTAAAGTTTGGATACAGTTTAACACACTGGCACACAAAATATAATAATAATAATAATAATAATAATAATAATTTATGATCAATAAAGGAAGTTCTTCAAATGAAACCCTTCGTTTATTTTTTTAAAATAAAATTACGAGGTTTTTGTACTTTTATTGCACTCTATTTGTGTCACTGTTTATTCCTGACTCTTTTTCTATCTGTGAGCTGCTGAAACATGTAAAGTTCTCCACCGAGGGATGAATAAAGTTTATCTTACCTTATCTTTATTTATTGCAAATAGTTGTCACAAGTGTCTCATTTTTCTCCCTAATCTCTAATTTTGTTGAATCTCAGTGTTTCAGTGTTTAAAGAGCAGTGTAGTTTCCTCAACAACAATAACAACAACAGCAAAAAAAAATCAATTAAATTCTCATTAAAGTCGAATTTTTCACTTTTCAGCTTTTCATTTGACTCACGCTGGAACTTCAAGGCAGCCATTTTGGTAAATTAAGGCAATTTTCCAAATCGCGATTAACATCACTCTGAAGTTAAAAATATTTACAACATTAACAACTGTTAATTTTTTTTTTCAGTATGTCATGACAGAAGGTAAAAAATAAATTTACTGAAGTGCATGACCAAAAAGGGCAGAAAGAACAGAAGTGTGTCACATTTCAAAGAACTATGAACAGCGACATGTGATTTTTTTAATATTAGAAAAACATTACAATTAAAATAAATCAAATTGAACATTTATAAAGTATATATAAAATGTAGACACCTGGAAATAAAGGAAAAATATCACCACAAAAAGAACAAAACAAAAATGGAGACACGATCACTGAGGCTAGCTATGAAATTCTACAAGAAAATAAAAATATAATAAAAATAAAACATATATATATTATTGTATATATTGTATGACTGAGAAGTCTTAAATTTCATTTAACACTTTGATCTTCTTCAGCTCTCAGCTTCCTAAACACTAAACAACTGAGTCAGGATTTATGTTTTAATTATTGATTTATATTAATCAAAGTTTATTTACTGATTTATTGATTCAGAAATAATTGTTGGCCTCAGTTTATAAAATCTATGTCGGTATGTGGATAAAAACACACGCTTATCATGTAAAATATTCGAGAAATAAGCTTTTAGGGTTTGTTTGTTTTTTTTAAATTGCTGTAACACTGCGGAATGAAGCATAATGATGGACAATAATCATAATTTCCTTCCTCAGTAATTGCGCTCAAAAAACCAAAGATTTCAACATTGATAAATGATAATAGTGTCAGTAAAGGGCTCATGAATAATACTCAGAATCTGATTAGTGTTCGTTATCGTTATTCCTGACTGATTGATGATATAAATGGTGGACGATGCGCAACATGCTTCCGAACGATGCAGTTAAACCAAAGTGCCGTCATTAGAGCTGTGCAGATAAACACAAAATTAACATTCAGAGACACCCTCGAGCGAACAAATCTCATTCCTCTGTGGGAGAGACACAAATTATCCATGAATGACTTGAACATGTTAATAACGAGAGAGCGAGAGCTAGCGAGAGAGAGAGAGAGAGAGAGAGAGAGAGAGAGAGAATACAGGCGCCTGAGTGGTTTTCAGGTATAATGGAGCTTTTAGCATGTCACTCAGTCCCAAGGCCTCGCACATAATATGGCTGTGCTGTTACCAAGCAACACCACTGATCGCCTGGATACCAACAGCATCCCTCCATCCATCAACCAATCACACATAACTACACTCATCTGCAGTCACACTGGACCCAGTAACCTTTATAAGCAACCCCCAACACACAACTCTGCACCACGCTGCTCTGTCTAAACCTGAAACTCACCACGCTGCTCTGTCTAAACCTGAAACTCACCACGCTGCTCTGTCTAAACCTGAAACTCACCACGCTGCTCTGTCTAAACCTGAAACTCACCACGCTGCTCTGAATAAAACCCAAAACTCACCACACTGCTCTGTCTAAACCCAAAACTCACCACACTGCTCTGTATAAACCAAAAACTCACCACACTGCTCTGTCTAAACCCAAAACTCACCACACTGCTCTGAATAAACCCAAAACTCACCACACTGCTCTGTCAAAACCTAAAACTCACCACGCTGCTCTGTCTAAACCCAAAACTCACCAAGATGCTCTGTCTAAACCCAAAACACACCACGCTGCTCTGTCGAAACCCAAAACTCACCACACTGCTCTGTCTAAACCCAAAACTCACCACACTGCTCTGAATAAACCCAAAACTCACCACACTGCTCTGAATAAACCCAAAACTCACCACACTGCTCTGTCAAAACCAAAAACTCACCACACTGCTCTGTCTAAACCCAAAACTCACCACACTGCTCTGAATAAACCCAAAACTCACCACACTGCTCTGTCAAAACCTAAAACTCACCACGCTGCTCTGTCTAAACCCAAAACTCACCACACTGCTCTGTCTAAACCCAAAACACACCACGCTGCTCTGTCGAAACCCAAAACTCACCACGCTGCTCTGTCTAAACCCAAAACTCACCACACTGCTCTGTCTAAACCCAAAACTCACCACACTGCTCTGTCTAAACCCAAAACTCACCAAACTGCTCTGTCTAAACCAAAAACTCACCACACTGCTCTGTCTAAACCCCAAACTCACCACACTGCTCTGTCAAAACCTAAAACTCACCACGCTGCTCTGTCTAAACCCAAAACTCACCACGCTGCTCTGCCTAAACCCAAAACTCACCAGGCTGCTCTGTCGAAACCCAAAACTCACCAGGCTGCTCTGTCTAAACCCAAAACACACCAAATTGCTCTGTCTAAACCAAAACTCACCACGCTGCTCTGTCTAAACCCAAAACTCACCACACTGCTCTGTCTAAGCCCAAAACTCACCACGCTGCTCTGTCAAAACCTAAAACTCACCACGCTGCTCTGTCTAAACCCAAAACTCACCACGCTGCTCTGTCTAAACGCAAAACTCACCACACTGCTCTGTCGAAACCCAAAACTCACCACACTTCTCTGTCGAAACCCAAAACTCACCACACTGCTCTGTCTAAGCCCAAAACTCACCACGCTGATCTGTCAAAACCTAAAACTCACCATGCTGCTCTGTCAAAACCCAAAACTCACCAAGATGCTCTGTCTAAACCCCAAACACACCACACTGCTCTGTCTAAACCCAAAACTCACGACGCTGCTCTGTCTAAACCCAAAACTCACCACGCTGCTCTGTCGAAACCCAAAACTCACGACGCTGGTCTGTCTAAACCCCAAACACACCACCCTGCTCTGTCTAAACCAAAACTCACCACGCTGCTCTGTCTAAACCCAAAACTCACCACACTGCTCTGTCTAAGCCCAAAACTCACCAAGCTGCTCTGTCTGAACCCCAAACACACCACACTGCTCTGTCTAAACCCAAAACTCACCACAATGCTCTGTCTAAACCCAAAACTCACCACGCTGCTCTGTCTAAACCTAAAACTCACCACGCTGCTCTGTCTAAACCCAAAACTCACCACACTGCTCTGTCTAAACCCAAAACTCACCACGCTGCTCTGTCTAAACCCAAAACTCACCACGCTGCTCTGTCTAAACCCAAAACTCACCACGCTGCTCTGTCTAAACCCAAAACTCACCACGCTGCTCTGTCTAAACCCAAAACTCACCACACTGCTCTGTCTAAGCCCAAAACTCACCAAGCTGCTCTGTCTGAACCCCAAACACACCACACTGCTCTGTCGAAACCCAAAACTCACCACGCTGCTCTGTCTAAACCCAAAACTCACCACACCGCTCTGTCTAAACCCAAAACTCACCACGCTGCTCTGTCTAAACCCAAAACTCACCACGCTCCTCTGTCTAAACCCAAAACTCACCACACTGCTCTGTCTAAACCAAAACTCGCCACACTGCTCTGTCTGAACCCCAAACACACCACACTGCTCTGTCTAAACCCAAAACTCACCACGCTGCTCTGTCTGAACCCCAAACACACCACACTGCTCTGTCTAAACCCAAAACTCACCACGCTGCTCTGTCTAAACCCAAAACTCACCACGCTGCTCTGTCTAAACCCAAAACTCACCACGCTCCTCTGTCTAAACCCAAAACTCACCACACTGCTCTGTCTAAACCAAAACTCGCCACACTGCTCTGTCTGAACCCCAAACACACCACACTGCTCTGTCGAAACCCAAAACTCACCACGCTGCTCTGTCTAAACCCAAAACTCACCATGCTGCTCTGTCTAAACCCCAAACTCACCACACTGCTCTGTCTAAACCCAAAACACACCACGCTGCTCTGTCTAAACCCAAAACTCACCACGCTGCTCGGTCTAAACCCCAAACTCACCACACTGCTCTGTCTAAACCTAAAACACACCATGCTGTTTTGTCTAAACCCAAAACTCACCATGCCGCTCTGTCTAAACCAAAACTCACCACGCTGCTCTGTCTAAACCCCAAACACACCACACTGCTCTGTCTAAACCCAAAACACACCACGCTGCTCTGTCTAAACCCAAAACTCACCACGCTGCTCTGTCTAAACCCCAAACACACCACACTGCTCTGTCTAAACCCAAAACACACCACGCTGCTCAGTCTAAACCCAAAACTCACCATGCTGCTCTGTCTAAACCCAAAACTCACCACGCTGCTCTGTCTAAACCCAAAACACACGATGTTGTTTTGTCTAAACCCAAAAATCACCACGCTGCTCTGTCTAAACCCAAAACTCACCACACTGCTCTGTCTAAACCCCAAACACACCACACGGCTCTGTCTAAACCCAAAACTCACCAAGCTGCTCTGTCTAAACCCAAAACTCACCACACTGCTCTGTCTAAACCCAACACTCACCACGTTGCTCTGTCTGAACCCAAAACTCACCAAGCTGCTCTGTCAAAACCCCAAATACACCACGCTGCTCTGTCTAAACCCAAAACTCACCACGCTGCTCTGTCTAAACCCAAAACTCACCACACTGCTCTGTCTAAACCCCAAACACACCACACTGCTCTGTCTAAACCCAAAACTCACCACGCTGCTCTGTCTAAACCCAAAACTCACCAAGATGCTCTGTCTAAACCCAAAACACACCACGCTGCTCTGTCGAAACCCAAAACTCACCACACTGCTCTGTCTAAACCCAAAACTCACCACACTGCTCTGTCTAAACCCAAAACTCACCACACTGCTCTGAATAAACCCAAAACTCACCACACTGCTCTGTCAAAACCTAAAACTCACCACGCTGCTCTGTCTAAACCCAAAACTCACCACACTGCTCTGTCTAAACCCAAAACACACCACGCTGCTCTGTCGAAACCCAAAACTCACCACGCTGCTCTGTCTAAACCCAAAACTCACCACACTGCTCTGTCTAAACCCAAAACTCACCACACTGCTCTGTCTAAACCCAAAACTCACCAAACTGCTCTGTCTAAACCAAAAACTCACCACACTGCTCTGTCTAAACCCCAAACTCACCACACTGCTCTGTCAAAACCTAAAACTCACCACGCTGCTCTGTCTAAACCCAAAACTCACCACGCTGCTCTGCCTAAACCCAAAACTCACCAGGCTGCTCTGTCGAAACCCAAAACTCACCAGGCTGCTCTGTCTAAACCCAAAACACACCAAATTGCTCTGTCTAAACCAAAACTCACCACGCTGCTCTGTCTAAACCCAAAACTCACCACACTGCTCTGTCTAAGCCCAAAACTCACCACGCTGCTCTGTCAAAACCTAAAACTCACCACGCTGCTCTGTCTAAACCCAAAACTCACCACGCTGCTCTGTCTAAACGCAAAACTCACCACACTGCTCTGTCGAAACCCAAAACTCACCACACTTCTCTGTCGAAACCCAAAACTCACCACACTGCTCTGTCTAAGCCCAAAACTCACCACGCTGATCTGTCAAAACCTAAAACTCACCATGCTGCTCTGTCAAAACCCAAAACTCACCAAGATGCTCTGTCTAAACCCCAAACACACCACACTGCTCTGTCTAAACCCAAAACTCACCACGCTGCTCTGTCTAAACCCAAAACTCACCACGCTGCTCTGTCGAAACCCAAAACTCACGACGCTGGTCTGTCTAAACCCCAAACACACCACCCTGCTCTGTCTAAACCAAAACTCACCACGCTGCTCTGTCTAAACCCAAAACTCACCACACTGCTCTGTCTAAGCCCAAAACTCACCAAGCTGCTCTGTCTGAACCCCAAACACACCACACTGCTCTGTCTAAACCCAAAACTCACCACAATGCTCTGTCTAAACCCAAAACTCACCACGCTGCTCTGTCTAAACCTAAAACTCACCACGCTGCTCTGTCTAAACCCAAAACTCACCACACTGCTCTGTCTAAACCCAAAACTCACCACGCTGCTCTGTCTAAACCCAAAACTCACCACGCTGCTCTGTCTAAACCCAAAACTCACCACGCTGCTCTGTCTAAACCCAAAACTCACCACGCTGCTCTGTCTAAACCCAAAACTCACCACACTGCTCTGTCTAAGCCCAAAACTCACCAAGCTGCTCTGTCTGAACCCCAAACACACCACACTGCTCTGTCGAAACCCAAAACTCACCACGCTGCTCTGTCTAAACCCAAAACTCACCACACCGCTCTGTCTAAACCCAAAACTCACCACGCTGCTCTGTCTAAACCCAAAACTCACCACGCTCCTCTGTCTAAACCCAAAACTCACCACACTGCTCTGTCTAAACCAAAACTCGCCACACTGCTCTGTCTGAACCCCAAACACACCACACTGCTCTGTCTAAACCCAAAACTCACCACGCTGCTCTGTCTGAACCCCAAACACACCACACTGCTCTGTCTAAACCCAAAACTCACCACGCTGCTCTGTCTAAACCCAAAACTCACCACGCTGCTCTGTCTAAACCCAAAACTCACCAGGCTCCTCTGTCTAAACCCAAAACTCACCACACTGCTCTGTCTAAACCAAAACTCGCCACACTGCTCTGTCTGAACCCCAAACACACCACACTGCTCTGTCGAAACCCAAAACTCACCACGCTGCTCTGTCTAAACCCAAAACTCACCATGCTGCTCTGTCTAAACCCCAAACTCACCACACTGCTCTGTCTAAACCCAAAACACACCACGCTGCTCTGTCTAAACCCAAAACTCACCACGCTGCTCGGTCTAAACCCCAAACTCACCACACTGCTCTGTCTAAACCTAAAACACACCATGCTGTTTTGTCTAAACCCAAAACTCACCATGCCGCTCTGTCTAAACCAAAACTCACCACACTGCTCTGTCTAAACCCCAAACACACCACACTGCTCTGTCTAAACCCAAAACACACCACGCTGCTCTGTCTAAACCCAAAACTCACCACGCTGCTCTGTCTAAACCCCAAACACACCACACTGCTCTGTCTAAACCCAAAACACACCACGCTGCTCAGTCTAAACCCAAAACTCACCATGCTGCTCTGTCTAAACCCAAAACTCACCACGCTGCTCTGTCTAAACCCAAAACACACGATGTTGTTTTGTCTAAACCCAAAAATCACCACGCTGCTCTGTCTAAACCCAAAACTCACCACACTGCTCTGTCTAAACCCCAAACACACCACACGGCTCTGTCTAAACCCAAAACTCACCAAGCTGCTCTGTCTAAACCCAAAACTCACCACACTGCTCTGTCTAAACCCAAAACTCACCACGTTGCTCTGTCTGAACCCAAAACTCACCAAGCTGCTCTGTCAAAACCCCAAATACACCACGTTGCTCTGTCTAAACCCAAAACTCACCACGCTGCTCTGTCTAAACCCAAAACTCACCACACTGCTCTGTCTAAACCCCAAACACACCACACTGCTCTGTCTAAACCCAAAACTCACCACGCTGCTCTGTCTAAACCCAAAACTCACCAAGCTGCTCTGTCTAAACCCAAAACTCACCACGCTGCTCTGTCTAAACCCAAAACTCACCACACCGCTCTGTCTAAACCCAAAACTCACCACGCTGCTCTGTCTAAACCCAAAACTCACCACGCTCCTCTGTCTAAACCCAAAACTCACCACACTGCTCTGTCTGAACCAAAACTCGCCACACTGCTCTGTCTAAACCCAAAACTCACCACGCTGCTCTGTCTAAACCAAAACTCGCCACACTGCTCTGTCTGAACCCCAAACACACCACACTGCTCAGTCTAAACCCAAAACTCACCACGCTCCTCTGTCTAAACCCAAAACTCACCACACTGCTCTGTCTGAACCAAAACTCGCCACACTGCTCTGTCTAAACCCAAAACTCACCACGCTGCTCTGTCTAAACCCAAAACTCACCACACTGCTCTGTCTAAACCCAAAACTCACCACACTGCTCTGTCTGAACCAAAACTCGCCACACTGCTGTCTAAACCCAAAACACACCACACTGCTCTGTCTAAACCCAAAACTCACCACGCTGCTCTGTCTAAAAACCCCAAACACACCACACTGCTCTGTCTAAACCCAAAACTCACCACGCTGCTCTGTCTAAACCCAAAACTCACCACGCTGCTCTGTCTAAACCCAAAACTCACCACACCGCTCTGTCTAAACCCAAAACTCACCACGCTGCTCTGTCTAAACCCAAAACTCACCACGCTCCTCTGTCTAAACCCAAAACTCACCACACTGCTCTGTCTAAACCAAAACTCGCCACACTGCTCTGTCTGAACCCCAAACACACCACACTGCTCAGTCTAAACCCAAAACTCACCACACTGCTTTGTCTAAACCCAAAACTAACCACGCTGCTCTGTCTAAACCCAAAACTCACCACACTGCTCTGTCTAAACCCAAAACACACCACGCTACTCTGTCTAAACCCAAAACTCACCACGCTGCTCGGTCTAAACCCCAAACTCACCACACTGCTCTGTCTAAACCCAAAACACACCATGCTGTTTTGTCTAAACCCAAAATTGACCAAGCCGCTCTGTCTAAACCCAAAACTCACCACACTGCTCTGTCTAAACCCAAAACTCACCACGCTCCTCTGTCGAAACCCAAAACTCACCACGCTGCTCTGTCTAAACCCAAAACTCACCACACTGCTCTGTCGAAACCCAAAACTCACCACGCTGCTCTGTCTAAACCCAAAACTCACCATGCTGCTCTGTCTAAACCCAAAACTCACCACACTGCTCTGTCTAAACCCAAAACACACCACGCTGCTCTGTCTAAACCCAAAACTCACCACGCTGCTCGGTCTAAACCCCAAACTCACCACACTGCTCTGTCTAAACCCAAAACACACCATGCTGTTTTGTCTAAACCCCAAACTCACCACACTGCTCTGTCTAAACCCAAAACACACCACGCTGCTCTGTCTAAACCCCAAACACACCACACTGCTCTGTCTAAACCCAAAACACACCACGCTGCTCTGTCTAAACCCAAAACTCACCATGCTGCTCTGTCTAAACCCAAAACTCACCACGCTGCTCTGTCTAAACCCAAAACACACGATGTTGTTTTGTCTAAACCCAAAACTCACCACGCTGCTCTGTCTAAACCCAAAACTCACCACACTGCTCTGTCTAAACCCCAAACACACCACACGGCTCTGTCTAAACCCAAAACTCACCAAGCTGCTCTGTCTAAACCCAAAACTCACCACACTGCTCTGTCTAAACCCAAAACTCACCACGTTGCTCTGTCTAAACCCAAAACTCACCAAGC
Source organism: Neoarius graeffei (assembly GCF_027579695.1). NCBI lineage: Eukaryota > Metazoa > Chordata > Actinopteri > Siluriformes > Ariidae > Neoarius > Neoarius graeffei. The sequence continues at coordinate 90,896,526 of NC_083578.1, forward strand.
TGCTCTGTCAAAACCCCAAATACACCACGCTGCTCTGCCTAAACCCAAAACTCACCAGGCTGCTCTGTCGAAACCCAAAACTCACCAGGCTGCTCTGTCTAAACCCAAAACTCACCACGCTGCTCTGTCTAAACCCAAAACTCACCACACCGCTCTGTCTAAACCCAAAACTCACCACGCTGCTCTGTCTAAACCCAAAACTCACCACGCTCCTCTGTCTAAACCCAAAACTCACCACACTGCTCTGTCTAAACCAAAACTCGCCACACTGCTCTGTCTGAACCCCAAACACACCACACTGCTCAGTCTAAACCCAAAACTCACCACACTGCTTTGTCTAAACCCAAAACTAACCACGCTGCTCTGTCTAAACCCAAAACTCACCACGCTGCTCTGTCTAAACCCAAAACTCACCACGCTGCTCTGTCTAAACCCAAAACTCACCACACTGCTCTGTCTAAACCCAAAACTCACCACACTGCTCTGTCTGAACCAAAACTCGCCACACTGCTGTCTAAACCCAAAACACACCACACTGCTCTGTCTAAACCCAAAACTCACCACGCTGCTCTGTCTAAAAACCCCAAACACACCACACTGCTCTGTCTAAACCCAAAACTCACCACGCTGCTCTGTCTAAACCCAAAACTCACCACGCTGCTCTGTCTAAACCCAAAACTCACCACACCGCTCTGTCTAAACCCAAAACTCACCACGCTGCTCTGTCTAAACCCAAAACTCACCACGCTCCTCTGTCTAAACCCAAAACTCACCACACTGCTCTGTCTAAACCAAAACTCGCCACACTGCTCTGTCTGAACCCCAAACACACCACACTGCTCAGTCTAAACCCAAAACTCACCACACTGCTTTGTCTAAACCCAAAACTAACCACGCTGCTCTGTCTAAACCCAAAACTCACCACACTGCTCTGTCTAAACCCAAAACACACCACGCTACTCTGTCTAAACCCAAAACTCACCACGCTGCTCGGTCTAAACCCCAAACTCACCACACTGCTCTGTCTAAACCCAAAACACACCATGCTGTTTTGTCTAAACCCAAAATTGACCAAGCCGCTCTGTCTAAACCCAAAACTCACCACACTGCTCTGTCTAAACCCAAAACTCACCACGCTCCTCTGTCGAAACCCAAAACTCACCACGCTGCTCTGTCTAAACCCAAAACTCACCACACTGCTCTGTCGAAACCCAAAACTCACCACGCTGCTCTGTCTAAACCCAAAACTCACCATGCTGCTCTGTCTAAACCCAAAACTCACCACACTGCTCTGTCTAAACCCAAAACACACCACGCTGCTCTGTCTAAACCCAAAACTCACCACGCTGCTCGGTCTAAACCCCAAACTCACCACACTGCTCTGTCTAAACCCAAAACACACCATGCTGTTTTGTCTAAACCCCAAACTCACCACACTGCTCTGTCTAAACCCAAAACACACCACGCTGCTCTGTCTAAACCCCAAACACACCACACTGCTCTGTCTAAACCCAAAACACACCACGCTGCTCTGTCTAAACCCAAAACTCACCATGCTGCTCTGTCTAAACCCAAAACTCACCACGCTGCTCTGTCTAAACCCAAAACACACGATGTTGTTTTGTCTAAACCCAAAACTCACCACGCTGCTCTGTCTAAACCCAAAACTCACCACACTGCTCTGTCTAAACCCCAAACACACCACACGGCTCTGTCTAAACCCAAAACTCACCAAGCTGCTCTGTCTAAACCCAAAACTCACCACACTGCTCTGTCTAAACCCAAAACTCACCACGTTGCTCTGTCTAAACCCAAAACTCACCAAGCTGCTCTGTCAAAACCCCAAATACACCACGCTGCTCTGTCTAAACCCAAAACTCACCACGCTGCTCTGTCTAAACCCAAAACTCACCACACTGCTCTGTCTAAACCCAAAACTCACCACGCTGCACTGTCTAAACCCAAAACTCACCAGGCTCCTCTGTCTAAACCCAAAACTCACCACACTGCTCTGTCTAAACCCAAAACTCACCACGCTGCTCTGTCTAAACCCAAAACTCACCACACTGCTCAGTCTAAACCCAAAACTCACCACACTGCTCTGTCTAAACCCAAAATACACCACACTGCTCTGTCTAAACCCAAAACTCACCACGCTGCTCTGTCTAAACCCAAAACTCACCACACTGCTCTGTCTAAACCCAAAACTCACCACGCTGCTCTGTCTAAACCCAAAACTCACCACGCTCCTCTGTCTAAACCCAAAACTCACCACACTGCTCTGTCTAAACCAAAACTCGCCGCACTGCTCTGTCTGAACCCCAAACACACCACACTGCTCTGTCTAAACCCAAAACTCACCACGCTGCTCTGTCTAAACCCAAAACTCACCACACTGCTCAGTCTAAACCCAAAACTCACCACACTGCTCTGTCTAAACCCAAAACTCACCACGCTGCTCGGTCTAAACCCCAAACTCACCACACTGCTCTGTCTAAACCCAAAACACACCACACTGCTCTGTCTGAACCCAAAACTCACCATGCCGCTCTGTCTAAACCAAAACTCACCACGCTGCTCTGTCTAAACCCCAAACACACCACACTGCTCTATCTAAACCCAAAACTCAGCACGCTGCTCTGTCTAAACCCAAAACTCACCACACTGCTCTGTCTAAACCCAAAACTCACCACGCTGCTCTGTCTAAACCCAAAACTCACCACGCTGCTCTGTCTAAACCCAAAACTCACCATGCTGCTCTGTCTAAACCCAAAACTCACCACGCTGCTCTGTCTAAACCCAAAACACACGATGTTGTTTTGTCTAAACCCAAAACTCACCACACTGCTCAGTCTAAACCCAAAACTCACCACGCTGCTCTGTCTAAACCCAAAACACACGATGTTGTTTTGTCTAAACCCAAAACTCACCACACTGCTCAGTCTAAACCCAAAACTCACCACACTGCTCTGTCTAAACCCAAAACTCACCACGCTGCTCTGTCTAAACCCCAAACACACCACACGGCTCTGTCTAAACCCAAAACTCACCAAGCTGCTCTGTCTAAACCCAAAACTCACCACGCTGCTCTGTCTAAACCCAAAACTCACCACAATGCTCAGTCTAAACCCAAAACTCACCACTCTGCTCAGTCTAAACCCAAAACTCACCACACTGCTCTGTCTAAACCCCAAACACACCACACGACTCTGTCAAAACCCAAAACTCACCAAGCTGCTCTGTCTAAACCCAAAACTCACCACACTGCTCTGTCTAAACCCAAAACTCACCACGTTGCTCTGTCTAAACCCAAAACTCACCAAGCTGCTCTGTCTAAACCCCAAAGACACCACGCTGCTCTGTCTAAACCCCAAACTCACCACGCTGCTCTGTCTAAACCCAAAAACTCACCACGCTGCTCTGTCTAAACCCAAAACTCACCACGCTGCTCTGTCTAAACCCCAAACACACCAATCTTCTCAGTCTAAATCCAAAACTCACCACGCTGCTCTGTCTAAACCCAAAACTCACCACTCTGCTTTGTCTAAACCCAAAACTCACCACGCTGCTCTGTCTGAACCCCAAACACACCACACTACTCTGTCTAAACCCCAAACACACCACACTGCTCTGTCTAAACCCCAAACTCACCACGCTTCTCTGTCTAAACCCAAAACTCACCACGCTGCTCTGTCTGAACCCTAAACACACCAAACTTCTCTGTCTAAACCCCAAAATCACCACGCTGCTATGTCTAAACCCAAAAACTCACCACGCTGCTCTGTCTAAACCCAAAACTCACCACACTGCTCTGTCTAAACCCCAAACAAACCACACGGCTATGTCTAAACCCCAAACACACCACACTGCTCTGTCTAAACCCAAAACTCACCACGCTGCTCTGTCTAAACCCAAAAACTCACCACATTGCTCTGTCTAAACCCAAAACTCACCACGCTGATCTGTCTAAACCCAAAACACACCACACTGCTCTGTCTGAACCCCAAACACACCACGCTGCTCTGTCTAAACCCAAAACTCACCACACTGCTGTCCAAACCCAAAACTCACCACACTGCTGTCCAAACCCAAAACTCACCACGTTGCTCTGTCTAAACCCAAAACTCACCACGCTGCTCTGTCTAAACCCAAAACACACCAAACTGCTCTGTCTAAACCCCAAACACACCACACTGCTCTGTCTAAACCCCAAACTCACCACGCTGCTCTGTCTAAACCCCAAACTCACCACGCTGCTCTGTCTAAACCCAAAACTCACCACGCTGCTCTGTCTAAACCCCAAACACACCACGCTGCTCTGTCGAAACCCCAAACACACCACACTGCTCTGTCTAAACCCCAAACACACAACACTGCTCTGTCTAAACCCAAAACTCACCACACTGCTGTCCAAACCCAAAACTCACCACGCTGCTCTGTCTAAACCCAAAACTCACCACACTGCTCTGTCTAAACCCAAAACTCACCACACTGCTGTCCAAACCCCAAACTCACCACGCTGCTCTGTCTAAACCCCAAACACACCACACTGCTCTGTCTAAAACCAAAACTCACCACGCTGCTCTGTCTAAACCCAAAACACACCACGCTGCTCTGTCTAAACCCAAAACACACCACACTGCTCTGTCTAAACCCCAAACTCAGCACGCTGCTCTGTCTAAACCCAAAACTCACCACGCTGCTCTGTCTAAGCGCAAAACACACCACGCTGCTCTGTCTGAAGCCCAAACACACCAAACTGCTCTATATAAACCCCAAACACACCACACTGCTCTGTCTAAACCCAAAACTCACAACGCTGCTCTGTCTAAACCCCAAACACACCACACTGCTCTGTCTAAACCCAAAACTCACCAAACTGCTCTGTCTAAACCCAAAACTCACCACACTGCTCTGTCTAAACCCAAAACTCACCACACTGCTCTGTCTAAACCCCAAACACACCACACTGCTCTGTCTAAACCCAAAACTCACCACGCTGCTCTGTCTAAACCCCAAACTCACCACGCTGCTCTGTCTAAACCCCAAACACACCACACTGCTCTGTCTAAACTCAAAACTCACCACACTGCTCTGTCAAAACCAAAAACTCCCCACACGGCTCTGTCTAAACCCCAAACTCACCACGCTGCTCTGTCTAAACCCAAAACTCACCACGCTGCTCTGTCTAAACCCCAAACACACCACACTGCTCTGTCTAAACCCCAAACACACCACACTGCTCAGTCTAAACCCCAAACACACCACACTGCTCTGTCTAAACCCCAAACACACCACACTGCTCTGTCTAAACCCAAAACTCACCACGCTGCTCTGTCTAAACCCCAAACACACCACACTGCTCTGTCTAAACCCCAAACACACCACACTGCTCTGTCTAAACCCCAAACTCACCACACTGCTCTGTCTAAACCCAAAACTCACCACGCTGCTCTGTCTAAACTCAAAACTCACCACACTGCTCTGTCTAAACCCCAAACACACCACACTGCTCTGTCTAAACCCAAAACTCACCACACTGCTCTGTCTAAACCCCAAACACACCACACTGCTCTGTCTAAACCCCAAACTCACCACACTGCTCTGTCTAAACCCAAAACTCACCACACTGCTGTCCAAACCCAAAACTCACCACGCTGCTCTGTCTAAACCCAAAACTCACCACACTGCTCTGTCTAAACCCAAAACTCACCACACTGCTGTCCAAACCCCAAACTCACCACGCTGCTCTGTCTAAACCCCAAACACACCACACTGCTCTGTCTAAAACCAAAACTCACCACGCTGCTCTGTCTAAACCCAAAACACACCACGCTGCTCTGTCTAAACCCAAAACACACCACACTGCTCTGTCTAAACCCCAAACTCAGCACGCTGCTCTGTCTAAACCCAAAACTCACCACGCTGCTCTGTCTAAGCGCAAAACACACCATGCTGCTCTGTCTGAAGCCCAAACACACCAAACTGCTCTATCTAAACCCCAAACACACCACACTGCTCTGTCTAAACCCAAAACTCACAACGCTGCTCTGTCTAAACCCCAAACACACCACACTGCTCTGTCTAAACCCAAAACTCACCAAACTGCTCTGTCTAAACCCAAAACTCACCACACTGCTCTGTCTAAACCCAAAACTCACCACACTGCTCTGTCTAAACCCCAAACACACCACACTGCTCTGTCTAAACCCAAAACTCACCACGCTGCTCTGTCTAAACCCCAAACTCACCATGCTGCTCTGTCTAAACCACAAACTCACCACGCTGCTCTGTCTAAACCCCAAACACACCACACTGCTCTGTCTAAACTCAAAACTCACCACACTGCTCTGTCAAAACCAAAAACTCCCCACACGGCTCTGTCTAAACCCCAAACTCACCACGCTGCTCTGTCTAAACCCAAAACTCACCACGCTGCTCTGTGTAAACCCCAAACACACCACACTGCTCTGTCTAAACCCCAAACACACCACACTGCTCAGTCTAAACCCCAAACACACCACACTGCTCTGTCTAAACCCCAAACACACCACACTGCTCTGTCTAAACCCAAAACTCACCACGCTGCTCTGTCTAAACCCCAAACACACCACGCTGCTCTGTCTAAACCCAAAACTCACCACACTGCTCTGTCTAAACCCCAAACACACCACGCTGCTCTGTCTAAACTCAAAACTCACCACACTGCTCTGTCTAAACCAAAAACTCACCACACTGCTCTGTCTAAACCCAAACACACCACGCTGCTCTGTCTAAACTCAAAACTCACCACACTGCTCTGTCTAAACCAAAAACTCACCACACTGCTCTGTCTAAACCCCAAACACACCACACTGCTCTGTCTAAACCCCAAACACACCACACTGCTCTGGCTAAACCCCAAACACACCACGCTGCTCTGTCTAAACCCAAAACTCACCACACTGCTCTGTCTAAACCCCAAACACACCACGCTGCTCTGTCTAAGCCCAAACACACCACGCTGCTCTGTCTAAACTCAAAACTCACCACACTGCTCTGTCTAAACCAAAAACTCACCACACTGCTCTGTCTAAACCCCAAACACACCACACTGCTCTGTCTAAACCCCAAACACACCACACTGCTCTGGCTAAACCCAAAACTCACCACGCTGCTCTGTCTAAACCCAAAACTCACCAAGCTGCTCTGTCTAAACCCAAAACTCACCACGCTGCTCTGTCTAAACCAAAACTAACCACACTGCTCTGTCTGAACCCCAAACACACCACACTGCTCTGTCTAAACCCAAAACTCACCACGCTGCTCTGTCTAAACCCAAAAATCACCAAGATGCTCTGTCTAAACCCAAAACACACCACGCTGCTCTGTCTAAACCCAAAACTCACGACGTTGCTCTGTCTAAACCCAAAACTCACCACGCTGCTCTGTCTAAACTCAAAACTCACCACACTGCTCTGTCTAAACCAAAAACTCACCTCGCTGCTCTGTCTAAACCCAAAACTCACCACACTGCTCTGTCTAAACCCCAAACACACCACACTGCTCTGTCTAAACCCAAACACACCACGCTGCTCTGTCTAAACTCAAAACTCACCACACTGCTCTGTCTAAACCAAAAACTCACCACACTGCTCTGTCTAAACCCCAAACACACCACACTGCTCTGTCTAAACCCCAAACACACCACACTGCTCTGGCTAAACCCAAAACTCACCACGCTGCTCTGTCTAAACCCAAAACTCACCAAGCTGCTCTGTCTAAACCCAAAACTCACCACGCTGCTCTGTCTAAACCAAAACTAACCACACTGCTCTGTCTGAACCCCAAACACACCACACTGCTCTGTCTAAACCCAAAACTCACCACGCTGCTCTGTCTAAACCCAAAAATCACCAAGATGCTCTGTCTAAACCCAAAACACACCACGCTGCTCTGTCTAAACTAAAAACTCACGACGCTGCTCTGTCTAAACCCAAAACTCACCACGCTCCTCTGTCTAAACCAAAACTCACCACACTGCTCTGTCTGAACCCCAAACACACCACACTGCTCTGTCTAAACCCAAAACTCACCACACTGCTCTGTCTAAACCCAAAACTCACCACACTGCTCTGTCTAAACCCCAAAATCACCAAGATTCTCTGTCTAAACCCAAAACTCACCACGCTGCTCTGTCTAAACCCCAAACACACCACACTGCTCTGTCTAAACCCAAAACTCACCACGCTGCTCTGTCTAAACCCAAAACTCACCACGCTGCTCTGTCTAAACCCAAAACTCACCACGCTGCTCTGTCTAAACCCCAAACACACCACACTGCTCTGTCTAAACCCAAAACTCACCACGCTGCTCTGTCTAAACCCAAAACTCACCAAGCTGCTCTGTCTAAACCCAAAACTCACCACGCTGCTCTGTCTAAACCCAAAACTCACCACACTGCTCAGTCTAAACCCAAAACTCACCACTCTGCTCTGTCTAAACCCAAAACTCACCACACTGCTCTGTCTAAACCCCAAACACACCACACGACTCTGTCTAAACCCAAAACTCACCAAGCTGCTCTGTCTAAACCCAAAACTCACCACACTGCTCTGTCTAAACCCAAAACTCACGACGTTGCTCTGTCTAAACCCAAAACTCACCACGCTGCTCTGTCTAAACTCAAAACTCACCACACTGCTCTGTCTAAACCAAAAACTCACCAAGATGCTCTGTCTAAACCCAAAACACACCACGCTGCTCTGTCGAAACCCAAAACTCACCACACTGCTCTGTCTAAACCCAAAACTCACCACACTGCTCTGAATAAACCCAAAACTCACCACGCTCCTCTGTCTAAACCCAAAACTCACCACACTGCTCTGTCTAAACCAAAACTCGCCGCACTGCTCTGTCTGAACCCCAAACACACCACACTGCTCTGTCTAAACCCAAAACTCACCACGCTGCTCTGTCTAAACCCAAAACTCACCACACTGCTCAGTCTAAACCCAAAACTCACCACACTGCTCTGTCTAAACCCAAAACTCACCACGCTGCTCGGTCTAAACCCCAAACTCACCACACTGCTCTGTCTAAACCCAAAACACACCACACTGCTCTGTCTGAACCCAAAACTCACCATGCCGCTCTGTCTAAACCAAAACTCACCACGCTGCTCTGTCTAAACCCCAAACACACCACACTGCTCTATCTAAACCCAAAACTCAGCACGCTGCTCTGTCTAAACCCAAAACTCACCACACTGCTCTGTCTAAACCCAAAACTCACCACGCTGCTCTGTCTAAACCCAAAACTCACCACGCTGCTCTGTCTAAACCCAAAACTCACCATGCTGCTCTGTCTAAACCCAAAACTCACCACGCTGCTCTGTCTAAACCCAAAACACACGATGTTGTTTTGTCTAAACCCAAAACTCACCACACTGCTCAGTCTAAACCCAAAACTCACCACGCTGCTCTGTCTAAACCCAAAACACACGATGTTGTTTTGTCTAAACCCAAAACTCACCACACTGCTCAGTCTAAACCCAAAACTCACCACACTGCTCTGTCTAAACCCAAAACTCACCACGCTGCTCTGTCTAAACCCCAAACACACCACACGGCTCTGTCTAAACCCAAAACTCACCAAGCTGCTCTGTCTAAACCCAAAACTCACCACGCTGCTCTGTCTAAACCCAAAACTCACCACAATGCTCAGTCTAAACCCAAAACTCACCACTCTGCTCAGTCTAAACCCAAAACTCACCACACTGCTCTGTCTAAACCCCAAACACACCACACGACTCTGTCAAAACCCAAAACTCACCAAGCTGCTCTGTCTAAACCCAAAACTCACCACACTGCTCTGTCTAAACCCAAAACTCACCACGTTGCTCTGTCTAAACCCAAAACTCACCAAGCTGCTCTGTCTAAACCCCAAAGACACCACGCTGCTCTGTCTAAACCCCAAACTCACCACGCTGCTCTGTCTAAACCCAAAAACTCACCACGCTGCTCTGTCTAAACCCAAAACTCACCACGCTGCTCTGTCTAAACCCCAAACACACCAATCTTCTCAGTCTAAATCCAAAACTCACCACGCAGCTCTGTCTAAACCCAAAACTCACCACTCTGCTTTGTCTAAACCCAAAACTCACCACGCTGCTCTGTCTGAACCCCAAACACACCACACTACTCTGTCTAAACCCCAAACACACCACACTGCTCTGTCTAAACCCCAAACTCACCACGCTTCTCTGTCTAAACCCAAAACTCACCACGCTGCTCTGTCTGAACCCTAAACACACCAAACTTCTCTGTCTAAACCCCAAAATCACCACGCTGCTATGTCTAAACCCAAAAACTCACCACGCTGCTCTGTCAAAACCCAAAACTCACCACACTGCTCTGTCTAAACCCCAAACAAACCACACGGCTATGTCTAAACCCCAAACACACCACACTGCTCTGTCTAAACCCAAAACTCACCACGCTGCTCTGTCTAAACCCAAAAACTCACCACATTGCTCTGTCTAAACCCAAAACTCACCACGCTGATCTGTCTAAACCCAAAACACACCACACTGCTCTGTCTGAACCCCAAACACACCACGCTGCTCTGTCTAAACCCAAAACTCACCACACTGCTGTCCAAACCCAAAACTCACCACACTGCTGTCCAAACCCAAAACTCACCACGTTGCTCTGTCTAAACCCAAAACTCACCACGCTGCTCTGTCTAAACCCAAAACACACCAAACTGCTCTGTCTAAACCCCAAACACACCACACTGCTCTGTCTAAACCCCAAACTCACCACGCTGCTCTGTCTAAACCCCAAACTCACCACGCTGCTCTGTCTAAACCCAAAACTCACCACGCTGCTCTGTCTAAACCCCAAACACACCACGCTGCTCTGTCGAAACCCCAAACACACCACACTGCTCTGTCTAAACCCCAAACACACAACACTGCTCTGTCTAAACCCAAAACTCACCACACTGCTGTCCAAACCCAAAACTCACCACGCTGCTCTGTCTAAACCCAAAACTCACCACACTGCTCTGTCTAAACCCAAAACTCACCACACTGCTGTCCAAACCCCAAACTCACCACGCTGCTCTGTCTAAACCCCAAACACACCACACTGCTCTGTCTAAAACCAAAACTCACCACGCTGCTCTGTCTAAACCCAAAACACACCACGCTGCTCTGTCTAAACCCAAAACACACCACACTGCTCTGTCTAAACCCCAAACTCAGCACGCTGCTCTGTCTAAACCCAAAACTCACCACGCTGCTCTGTCTAAGCGCAAAACACACCACGCTGCTCTGTCTGAAGCCCAAACACACCAAACTGCTCTATATAAACCCCAAACACACCACACTGCTCTGTCTAAACCCAAAACTCACAACGCTGCTCTGTCTAAACCCCAAACACACCACACTGCTCTGTCTAAACCCAAAACTCACCAAACTGCTCTGTCTAAACCCAAAACTCACCACACTGCTCTGTCTAAACCCAAAACTCACCACACTGCTCTGTCTAAACCCCAAACACACCACACTGCTCTGTCTAAACCCAAAACTCACCACGCTGCTCTGTCTAAACCCCAAACTCACCACGCTGCTCTGTCTAAACCCCAAACTCACCATGCTGCTCTGTCTAAACCACAAACTCACCACGCTGCTCTGTCTAAACCCCAAACACACCACACTGCTCTGTCTAAACTCAAAACTCACCACACTGCTCTGTCAAAACCAAAAACTCCCCACACGGCTCTGTCTAAACCCCAAACTCACCACGCTGCTCTGTCTAAACCCAAAACTCACCACGCTGCTCTGTCTAAACCCCAAACACACCACACTGCTCTGTCTAAACCCCAAACACACCACACTGCTCAGTCTAAACCCCAAACACACCACACTGCTCTGTCTAAACCCCAAACACACCACACTGCTCTGTCTAAACCCAAAACTCACCACGCTGCTCTGTCTAAACCCCAAACACACCACACTGCTCTGTCTAAACCCCAAACACACCACACTGCTCTGTCTAAACCCCAAACTCACCACACTGCTCTGTCTAAACCCAAAACTCACCACGCTGCTCTGTCTAAACCCAAAACTCACCAAGCTGCTCTGTCTAAACCCAAAACTCACCACGCTGCTCTGTCTAAACCCAAAACTCACCACGCTGCTCTGTCTAAACCAAAACTAACCACACTGCTCTGTCTGAACCCCAAACACACCACACTGCTCTGTCTAAACCCAAAACTCACCACGCTGCTCTGTCTAAACCCAAAAATCACCAAGATGCTCTGTCTAAACCCAAAACACACCACGCTGCTCTGTCTAAACTAAAAACTCACGACGCTGCTCTGTCTAAACCCAAAACTCACCACGCTCCTCTGTCTAAACCAAAACTCACCACACTGCTCTGTCTGAACCCCAAACACACCACACTGCTCTGTCTAAACCCAAAACTCACCACACTGCTCTGTCTAAACCCAAAACTCACCACACTGCTCTGTCTAAACCCCAAAATCACCAAGATTCTCTGTCTAAACCCAAAACTCACCACGCTGCTCTGTCTAAACCCCAAACACACCACACTGCTCTGTCTAAACCCAAAACTCACCACGCTGCTCTGTCTAAACCCAAAACTCACCACGCTGCTCTGTCTAAACCCAAAACTCACCACGCTGCTCTGTCTAAACCCCAAACACACCACACTGCTCTGTCTAAACCCAAAACTCACCACGCTGCTCTGTCTAAACCCAAAACTCACCAAGCTGCTCTGTCTAAACCCAAAACTCACCACGCTGCTCTGTCTAAACCCAAAACTCACCACACTGCTCAGTCTAAACCCAAAACTCACCACTCTGCTCTGTCTAAACCCAAAACTCACCACACTGCTCTGTCTAAACCCCAAACACACCACACGACTCTGTCTAAACCCAAAACTCACCAAGCTGCTCTGTCTAAACCCAAAACTCACCACACTGCTCTGTCTAAACCCAAAACTCACGACGTTGCTCTGTCTAAACCCAAAACTCACCACGCTGCTCTGTCTAAACTCAAAACTCACCACACTGCTCTGTCTAAACCAAAAACTCACCAAGATGCTCTGTCTAAACCCAAAACACACCACGCTGCTCTGTCGAAACCCAAAACTCACCACACTGCTCTGTCTAAACCCAAAACTCACCACACTGCTCTGAATAAACCCAAAACTCACCACGCTCCTCTGTCTAAACCCAAAACTCACCACACTGCTCTGTCTAAACCAAAACTCGCCGCACTGCTCTGTCTGAACCCCAAACACACCACACTGCTCTGTCTAAACCCAAAACTCACCACGCTGCTCTGTCTAAACCCAAAACTCACCACACTGCTCAGTCTAAACCCAAAACTCACCACACTGCTCTGTCTAAACCCAAAACTCACCACGCTGCTCGGTCTAAACCCCAAACTCACCACACTGCTCTGTCTAAACCCAAAACACACCACACTGCTCTGTCTGAACCCAAAACTCACCATGCCGCTCTGTCTAAACCAAAACTCACCACGCTGCTCTGTCTAAACCCCAAACACACCACACTGCTCTATCTAAACCCAAAACTCAGCACGCTGCTCTGTCTAAACCCAAAACTCACCACACTGCTCTGTCTAAACCCAAAACTCACCACGCTGCTCTGTCTAAACCCAAAACTCACCACGCTGCTCTGTCTAAACCCAAAACTCACCATGCTGCTCTGTCTAAACCCAAAACTCACCACGCTGCTCTGTCTAAACCCAAAACACACGATGTTGTTTTGTCTAAACCCAAAACTCACCACACTGCTCAGTCTAAACCCAAAACTCACCACGCTGCTCTGTCTAAACCCAAAACACACGATGTTGTTTTGTCTAAACCCAAAACTCACCACACTGCTCAGTCTAAACCCAAAACTCACCACACTGCTCTGTCTAAACCCAAAACTCACCACGCTGCTCTGTCTAAACCCCAAACACACCACACGGCTCTGTCTAAACCCAAAACTCACCAAGCTGCTCTGTCTAAACCCAAAACTCACCACGCTGCTCTGTCTAAACCCAAAACTCACCACAATGCTCAGTCTAAACCCAAAACTCACCACTCTGCTCAGTCTAAACCCAAAACTCACCACACTGCTCTGTCTAAACCCCAAACACACCACACGACTCTGTCAAAACCCAAAACTCACCAAGCTGCTCTGTCTAAACCCAAAACTCACCACACTGCTCTGTCTAAACCCAAAACTCACCACGTTGCTCTGTCTAAACCCAAAACTCACCAAGCTGCTCTGTCTAAACCCCAAAGACACCACGCTGCTCTGTCTAAACCCCAAACTCACCACGCTGCTCTGTCTAAACCCAAAAACTCACCACGCTGCTCTGTCTAAACCCAAAACTCACCACGCTGCTCTGTCTAAACCCCAAACACACCAATCTTCTCAGTCTAAATCCAAAACTCACCACGCTGCTCTGTCTAAACCCAAAACTCACCACTCTGCTTTGTCTAAACCCAAAACTCACCACGCTGCTCTGTCTGAACCCCAAACACACCACACTACTCTGTCTAAACCCCAAACACACCACACTGCTCTGTCTAAACCCCAAACTCACCACGCTTCTCTGTCTAAACCCAAAACTCACCACGCTGCTCTGTCTGAACCCTAAACACACCAAACTTCTCTGTCTAAACCCCAAAATCACCACGCTGCTATGTCTAAACCCAAAAACTCACCACGCTGCTCTGTCTAAACCCAAAACTCACCACACTGCTCTGTCTAAACCCCAAACAAACCACACGGCTATGTCTAAACCCCAAACACACCACACTGCTCTGTCTAAACCCAAAACTCACCACGCTGCTCTGTCTAAACCCAAAAACTCACCACATTGCTCTGTCTAAACCCAAAACTCACCACGCTGATCTGTCTAAACCCAAAACACACCACACTGCTCTGTCTGAACCCCAAACACACCACGCTGCTCTGTCTAAACCCAAAACTCACCACACTGCTGTCCAAACCCAAAACTCACCACACTGCTGTCCAAACCCAAAACTCACCACGTTGCTCTGTCTAAACCCAAAACTCACCACGCTGCTCTGTCTAAACCCAAAACACACCAAACTGCTCTGTCTAAACCCCAAACACACCACACTGCTCTGTCTAAACCCCAAACTCACCACGCTGCTCTGTCTAAACCCCAAACTCACCACGCTGCTCTGTCTAAACCCAAAACTCAACACGCTGCTCTGTCTAAACCCCAAACACACCACGCTGCTCTGTCGAAACCCCAAACACACCACACTGCTCTGTCTAAACCCCAAACACACAACACTGCTCTGTCTAAACCCAAAACTCACCACACTGCTGTCCAAACCCAAAACTCACCACGCTGCTCTGTCTAAACCCAAAACTCACCACACTGCTCTGTCTAAACCCAAAACTCACCACACTGCTGTCCAAACCCCAAACTCACCACGCTGCTCTGTCTAAACCCCAAACACACCACACTGCTCTGTCTAAAACCAAAACTCACCACGCTGCTCTGTCTAAACCCAAAACACACCACGCTGCTCTGTCTAAACCCAAAACACACCACACTGCTCTGTCTAAACCCCAAACTCAGCACGCTGCTCTGTCTAAACCCAAAACTCACCACGCTGCTCTGTCTAAGCGCAAAACACACCACGCTGCTCTGTCTGAAGCCCAAACACACCAAACTGCTCTATATAAACCCCAAACACACCACACTGCTCTGTCTAAACCCAAAACTCACAACGCTGCTCTGTCTAAACCCCAAACACACCACACTGCTCTGTCTAAACCCAAAACTCACCAAACTGCTCTGTCTAAACCCAAAACTCACCACACTGCTCTGTCTAAACCCAAAACTCACCACACTGCTCTGTCTAAACCCCAAACACACCACACTGCTCTGTCTAAACCCAAAACTCACCACGCTGCTCTGTCTAAACCCCAAACTCACCACGCTGCTCTGTCTAAACCCCAAACTCACCATGCTGCTCTGTCTAAACCACAAACTCACCACGCTGCTCTGTCTAAACCCCAAACACACCACACTGCTCTGTCTAAACTCAAAACTCACCACACTGCTCTGTCAAAACCAAAAACTCCCCACACGGCTCTGTCTAAACCCCAAACTCACCACGCTGCTCTGTCTAAACCCAAAACTCACCACGCTGCTCTGTCTAAACCCCAAACACACCACACTGCTCTGTCTAAACCCCAAACACACCACACTGCTCAGTCTAAACCCCAAACACACCACACTGCTCTGTCTAAACCCCAAACACACCACACTGCTCTGTCTAAACCCAAAACTCACCACGCTGCTCTGTCTAAACCCCAAACACACCACACTGCTCTGTCTAAACCCCAAACACACCACACTGCTCTGTCTAAACCCCAAACTCACCACACTGCTCTGTCTAAACCCAAAACTCACCACGCTGCTCTGTCTAAACTCAAAACTCACCACACTGCTCTGTCTAAACCCCAAACACACCACACTGCTCTGTCTAAACCCAAAACTCACCACACTGCTCTGTCTAAACCCCAAACACACCACACTGCTCTGTCTAAACCCCAAACTCACCACACTGCTCTGTCTAAACCCAAAACTCACCACACTGCTGTCCAAACCCAAAACTCACCACGCTGCTCTGTCTAAACCCAAAACTCACCACACTGCTCTGTCTAAACCCAAAACTCACCACACTGCTGTCCAAACCCCAAACTCACCACGCTGCTCTGTCTAAACCCCAAACACACCACACTGCTCTGTCTAAAACCAAAACTCACCACGCTGCTCTGTCTAAACCCAAAACACACCACGCTGCTCTGTCTAAACCCAAAACACACCACACTGCTCTGTCTAAACCCCAAACTCAGCACGCTGCTCTGTCTAAACCCAAAACTCACCACGCTGCTCTGTCTAAGCGCAAAACACACCATGCTGCTCTGTCTGAAGCCCAAACACACCAAACTGCTCTATCTAAACCCCAAACACACCACACTGCTCTGTCTAAACCCAAAACTCACAACGCTGCTCTGTCTAAACCCCAAACACACCACACTGCTCTGTCTAAACCCAAAACTCACCAAACTGCTCTGTCTAAACCCAAAACTCACCACACTGCTCTGTCTAAACCCAAAACTCACCACACTGCTCTGTCTAAACCCCAAACACACCACACTGCTCTGTCTAAACCCAAAACTCACCACGCTGCTCTGTCTAAACCCCAAACTCACCATGCTGCTCTGTCTAAACCACAAACTCACCACGCTGCTCTGTCTAAACCCCAAACACACCACACTGCTCTGTCTAAACTCAAAACTCACCACACTGCTCTGTCAAAACCAAAAACTCCCCACACGGCTCTGTCTAAACCCCAAACTCACCACGCTGCTCTGTCTAAACCCAAAACTCACCACGCTGCTCTGTGTAAACCCCAAACACACCACACTGCTCTGTCTAAACCCCAAACACACCACACTGCTCAGTCTAAACCCCAAACACACCACACTGCTCTGTCTAAACCCCAAACACACCACACTGCTCTGTCTAAACCCAAAACTCACCACGCTGCTCTGTCTAAACCCCAAACACACCACGCTGCTCTGTCTAAACCCAAAACTCACCACACTGCTCTGTCTAAACCCCAAACACACCACGCTGCTCTGTCTAAACTCAAAACTCACCACACTGCTCTGTCTAAACCAAAAACTCACCACACTGCTCTGTCTAAACCCAAACACACCACGCTGCTCTGTCTAAACTCAAAACTCACCACACTGCTCTGTCTAAACCAAAAACTCACCACACTGCTCTGTCTAAACCCCAAACACACCACACTGCTCTGTCTAAACCCCAAACACACCACACTGCTCTGGCTAAACCCCAAACACACCACGCTGCTCTGTCTAAACCCAAAACTCACCACACTGCTCTGTCTAAACCCCAAACACACCACGCTGCTCTGTCTAAGCCCAAACACACCACGCTGCTCTGTCTAAACTCAAAACTCACCACACTGCTCTGTCTAAACCAAAAACTCACCACACTGCTCTGTCTAAACCCCAAACACACCACACTGCTCTGTCTAAACCCCAAACACACCACGCTGCTCTGGCTAAACCCAAAACTCACCACGCTGCTCTGTCTAAACCCAAAACTCACCAAGCTGCTCTGTCTAAACCCAAAACTCACCACGCTGCTCTGTCTAAACCAAAACTAACCACACTGCTCTGTCTGAACCCCAAACACACCACACTGCTCTGTCTAAACCCAAAACTCACCACGCTGCTCTGTCTAAACCCAAAAATCACCAAGATGCTCTGTCTAAACCCAAAACACACCACGCTGCTCTGTCTAAACCCAAAACTCACGACGTTGCTCTGTCTAAACCCAAAACTCACCACGCTGCTCTGTCTAAACTCAAAACTCACCACACTGCTCTGTCTAAACCAAAAACTCACCTCGCTGCTCTGTCTAAACCCAAAACTCACCACACTGCTCTGTCTAAACCCCAAACACACCACACTGCTCTGTCTAAACCCAAACACACCACGCTGCTCTGTCTAAACTCAAAACTCACCACACTGCTCTGTCTAAACCAAAAACTCACCACACTGCTCTGTCTAAACCCCAAACACACCACACTGCTCTGTCTAAACCCCAAACACACCACACTGCTCTGGCTAAACCCAAAACTCACCACGCTGCTCTGTCTAAACCCAAAACTCACCAAGCTGCTCTGTCTAAACCCAAAACTCACCACGCTGCTCTGTCTAAACCAAAACTAACCACACTGCTCTGTCTGAACCCCAAACACACCACACTGCTCTGTCTAAACCCAAAACTCACCACGCTGCTCTGTCTAAACCCAAAAATCACCAAGATGCTCTGTCTAAACCCAAAACACACCACGCTGCTCTGTCTAAACTAAAAACTCACGACGCTGCTCTGTCTAAACCCAAAACTCACCACGCTCCTCTGTCTAAACCAAAACTCACCACACTGCTCTGTCTGAACCCCAAACACACCACACTGCTCTGTCTAAACCCAAAACTCACCACACTGCTCTGTCTAAACCCAAAACTCACCACACTGCTCTGTCTAAACCCCAAAATCACCAAGATTCTCTGTCTAAACCCAAAACTCACCACGCTGCTCTGTCTAAACCCCAAACACACCACACTGCTCTGTCTAAACCCAAAACTCACCACGCTGCTCTGTCTAAACCCAAAACTCACCACGCTGCTCTGTCTAAACCCAAAACTCACCACGCTGCTCTGTCTAAACCCCAAACACACCACACTGCTCTGTCTAAACCCAAAACTCACCACGCTGCTCTGTCTAAACCCAAAACTCACCACGCTGCTCTGTCTAAACCCCAAACACACCAAACATCTCTGGCTAAATCCAAAACTCACCACGCTGCTCTGTCTAAACCCAAAACTCACCACTCTGCTTTGTCTAAACCCAAAACACACCACGCTGCTCTGTCTGAACCCCAAACACACCACACTACTCTGTCTAAACCCCAAACACACCACGCTGCTCTGTCTGAACCCCAAACACACCACACTACTCTGTCTAAACCCCAAACACACCACACTGCTCTGTCTAAACCCCAAACTCACCACGCTGCTCTGTCTAAACCCAAAAACTCACCACGCTGCTCTGTCTAAACCCAAAACTCACCACGCTGCTCTATCTGAACCCCAAAGACACCAAACTTCTCTGTCTAAACCCCAAAATCACCACGCTGCAATGTCTAAACCCAAAAACTCACCACGCTGCTCTGTCTAAACCCCAAACTCACCACACTGCTCTGTCTAAACCCCAAACTCACCACACTGCTCTGTCTAAACCCCAAACTCACCACGCTGCTCTGTCTAAACCCAAAACTCACCAAGCTGCTCTGTCTAAACCCCAAACTCACCACGCTGCTCTGTCTAAACCCCAAACTCACCACGCTGCTCTGTCTAAACCCAAAACTCACCACACTGCTCTGTCTAAACGCAAAACACACCACATGGCTCTGTCTAAACCCCAAACACACCACACTGCTCTGTCTAAACCCAAAACTCACCACGCTGCTCTGTCTAAACCCCAAACTCACCACGCTGCTCTGTCTAAACCCCAAACTCACCACGCTGCTCTGTCTAAACCCCAAACTCACCACGCTGCTCTGTCTAAACCCCAAACACACCACACGGCTCTGTCTAAACCCCAAACACATCACACTGCTCTGTCTAAACCCAAAACTCACCACGCTGCTCTGTCTAAACCCAAAAACTCACCACGTTGCTCTGTCTAAACCCAAAACTCACCACGCTGATCTGTCTAAACCCAAAACTCACCACACTGCTGTCCAAACCCAAAACTCACCACACTGCTGTCCAAACCCAAAACTCACCACGTTGCTCTGTCTAAACCCAAAACTCACCACGCTGCTCTGTCTAAACCCAAAACACACCAAACTGCTCTGTCTAAACCCCAAACACACCACACTGCTCTGTCTAAACCCCAAACTCACCACGCTGCTCTGTCTAAACCCCAAACTCACCACGCTGCTCTGTCTAAACCCCAAACACACCACACTGCTCTGTCTAAACCCCAAACACACAACACTGCTCTGTCTAAACCCAAAACTCACCACACTGCTGTCCAAACCCAAAACTCACCACGCTGCTCTGTCTAAACCCAAAACTCACCACACTGCTCTGTCTAAACCCAAAACTCACCACACTGCTGTCCAAACCCCAAACTCACCACGCTGCTCTGTCTAAACCCCAAACACACCACACTGCTCTGTCTAAAACCAAAACTCACCACGCTGCTCTGTCTAAACCCAAAACACACCACGCTGCTCTGTCTAAACACAAAACACACCACACTGCTCTGTCTAACCCCCAAACTCAGCACGCTGCTCTGTCTAAACCCAAAACTCACCACGCTGCTCTGTCTAAGCGCAAAACTCACCACACTGCTCTGTCTAAACCCAAAACTCACCACGCTGCTCTGTCTACGCCCAAACACACCAGGCTGCTCTGTCTAAACTCAAAACTCACCACACTGCTCTGTCAAAACCAAAAACTCACCACACTGCTCTGTCTAAACCAAAAACTCACCACACTGCTATGTCTAAACCCCAAACACACCACACTGCTCTGTCTAAACCCCAAACACACCACACTGCTCTGGCTAAACCCAAAACTCACCACGCTGCTCTGTCTAAACCCAAAACTCACCAAGCTGCTCTGTCTAAACCCAAAACTCACCACGCTGCTCTGTCTAAACCAAAACTAACCACACTGCTCTGTCTGAACCCCAAACACACCACACTGCTCTGTCTAAACCCAAAACTCACCACGCTGCTCTGTCTAAACCCAAAACTCACCACGCTGCTCTGTCTAAACCCAAAACTCACCACGCTGCTCTGTCTAAACTAAAAACTCACCACGCTGCTCTGTCTAAACCCAAAACTCACCACGCTCCTCTGTCTAAACCAAAACTCACCACACTGCTCTGTCTGAACCCCAAACACACCACACTGCTCTGTCTAAACCCAAAACTCACCACACTGCTCTGTCTAAACCCCAAAATCACCAAGATTCTCTGTCTAAACCCAAAACTCACCGCGCTGCTCTGTCTAAACCCCAAACACACCACACTGCTCTGTCTAAACCCAAAACTCACCACGCTGCTCTGTCTAAACCCAAAACTCACCACGCTGCTCTGTCTAAACCCAAAACTCACCACGCTGCTCTGTCTAAACCCCAAACACACCACACTGCTCTGTCTAAACCCAAAACTCACCACGCTGCTCTGTCTAAACCCAAAACTCACCAAGCTGCTCTGTCTAAACCCAAAACTCACCACGCTGCTCTGTCTAAACCAAAACTCACCACACTGCTCAGTCTAAACCCAAAACTCACCACTCTGCTCTGTCTAAACCCAAAACTCACCACACTGCTCTGTCTAAACCCCAAACACACCACACGACTCTGTCTAAACCCAAAACTCACCAAGCTGCTCTGTCTAAACCCAAAACTCACCACACTGCTCTGTCTAAACCCAAAACTCACCACGTTGCTCTGTCTAAACCCAAAACTCACCAAGCTGTTCTGTCTAAACCCCAAAGACACCACGCTGCTCTGTCTAAACCCCAAACTCGCCACGCTGCTCTGTCTAAACCCAAAAACTCAACACGCTGCTCTGTCTAAACCCAAAACTCACCACGCTGCTCTGTCTAAACCCCAAACACACCAAACATCTCTGGCTAAATCCAAAACTCACCACGCTGCTCTGTCTAAACCCAAAACTCACCACTCTGCTTTGTCTAAACCCAAAACACAACACGCTGCTCTGTCTGAACCCCAAACACACCACACTACTCTGTCTAAACCCCAAACACACCACGCTGCTCTGTCTGAACCCCAAACACACCACACTACTCTGTCTAAACCCCAAACACACCACACTGCTCTGTCTAAACCCCAAACTCACCACGCTGCTCTGTCTAAACCCAAAAACTCACCACGCTGCTCTGTCTAAACCCAAAACTCACCACGCTGCTCTGTCTGAACCCCAAAGACACCAAACTTCTCTGTCTAAACCCCAAAATCACCACGCTGCTATGTCTAAACCCAAAAACTCACCACGCTGCTCTGTCTAAACCCCAAACTCACCACACTGCTCTGTCTAAACCCCAAACTCACCACGCTGCTCTGTCTAAACACAAAACTCACCACGCTGCTCTGTCTAAACCCAAAACTCACCACACTGCTCTGTCTAAACGCAAAACACACCACATGGCTCTGTCTAAACCCCAAACACACCACACTGCTCTGTCTAAACCCAAAACTCACCACGCTGCTCTGTCTAAACCCCAAACTCACCACGCTGCTCTGTCTAAACCCCAAACTCACCACGCTGCTCTGTCTAAACCCCAAACTCACCACGCTGCTCTGTCTAAACCCCAAACACACCACACGGCTCTGTCTAAACCCCAAACACATCACACTGCTCTGTCTAAACCCAAAACTCACCACGCTGCTCTGTCTAAACCCAAAAACTCACCACGTTGCTCTGTCTAAACCCAAAACTCACCACGCTGATCTGTCTAAACCCAAAACTCACCACACTGCTGTCCAAACCCAAAACTCACCACACTGCTGTCCAAACCCAAAACTCACCACGTTGCTCTGTCTAAACCCAAAACTCACCACGCTGCTCTGTCTAAACCCAAAACACACCAAACTGCTCTGTCTAAACCCCAAACACACCACACTGCTCTGTCTAAACCCCAAACTCACCACGCTGCTCTGTCTAAACCCCAAACTCACCACGCTGCTCTGTCTAAACCCAAAACTCACCACACTGCTCTGTCTAAACCCCAAACACACAACACTGCTCTGTCTAAACCCAAAACTCACCACACTGCTGTCCAAACCCAAAACTCACCACGCTGCTCTGTCTAAACCCAAAACTCACCACACTGCTCTGTCTAAACCCAAAACTCACCACACTGCTCTGTCTAAACCCCAAACACACAACACTGCTCTGTCTAAACCCAAAACTCACCACACTGCTGTCCAAACCCAAAACTCACCACGCTGCTCTGTCTAAACCCAAAACTCACCACACTGCTCTGTCTAAACCCAAAACTCACCACACTGCTGTCCAAACCCCAAACTCACCACGCTGCTCTGTCTAAACCCCAAACACACCACACTGCTCTGTCTAAAACCAAAACTCACCACGCTGCTCTGTCTAAACCCAAAACACACCACGCTGCTCTGTCTAAACACAAAACACACCACACTGCTCTGTCTAACCCCCAAACTCAGCACGCTGCTCTGTCTAAACCCAAAACTCACCACGCTGCTCTGTCTAAGCGCAAAACTCACCACACTGCTCTGTCTAAACCCAAAACTCACCACGCTGCTCTGTCTACGCCCAAACACACCAGGCTGCTCTGTCTAAACTCAAAACTCACCACACTGCTCTGTCAAAACCAAAAACTCACCACACTGCTCTGTCTAAACCAAAAACTCACCACACTGCTATGTCTAAACCCCAAACACACCACACTGCTCTGTCTAAACCCCAAACACACCACACTGCTCTGGCTAAACCCAAAACTCACCACGCTGCTCTGTCTAAACCCAAAACTCACCAAGCTGCTCTGTCTAAACCCAAAACTCACCACGCTGCTCTGTCTAAACCAAAACTAACCACACTGCTCTGTCTGAACCCCAAACACACCACACTGCTCTGTCTAAACCCAAAACTCACCACGCTGCTCTGTCTAAACCCAAAACTCACCACGCTGCTCTGTCTAAACCCAAAACTCACCACGCTGCTCTGTCTAAACTAAAAACTCACCACGCTGCTCTGTCTAAACCCAAAACTCACCACGCTCCTCTGTCTAAACCAAAACTCACCACACTGCTCTGTCTGAACCCCAAACACACCACACTGCTCTGTCTAAACCCAAAACTCACCACACTGCTCTGTCTAAACCCCAAAATCACCAAGATTCTCTGTCTAAACCCAAAACTCACCGCGCTGCTCTGTCTAAACCCCAAACACACCACACTGCTCTGTCTAAACCCAAAACTCACCACGCTGCTCTGTCTAAACCCAAAACTCACCACGCTGCTCTGTCTAAACCCAAAACTCACCACGCTGCTCTGTCTAAACCCCAAACACACCACACTGCTCTGTCTAAACCCAAAACTCACCACGCTGCTCTGTCTAAACCCAAAACTCACCAAGCTGCTCTGTCTAAACCCAAAACTCACCACGCTGCTCTGTCTAAACCCAAAACTCACCACACTGCTCAGTCTAAACCCAAAACTCACCACTCTGCTCTGTCTAAACCCAAAACTCACCACACTGCTCTGTCTAAACCCCAAACACACCACACGACTCTGTCTAAACCCAAAACTCACCAAGCTGCTCTGTCTAAACCCAAAACTCACCACACTGCTCTGTCTAAACCCAAAACTCACCACGTTGCTCTGTCTAAACCCAAAACTCACCAAGCTGTTCTGTCTAAACCCCAAAGACACCACGCTGCTCTGTCTAAACCCCAAACTCGCCACGCTGCTCTGTCTAAACCCAAAAACTCAACACGCTGCTCTGTCTAAACCCAAAACTCACCACGCTGCTCTGTCTAAACCCCAAACACACCAAACATCTCTGGCTAAATCCAAAACTCACCACGCTGCTCTGTCTAAACCCAAAACTCACCACTCTGCTTTGTCTAAACCCAAAACACAACACGCTGCTCTGTCTGAACCCCAAACACACCACACTACTCTGTCTAAACCCCAAACACACCACGCTGCTCTGTCTGAACCCCAAACACACCACACTACTCTGTCTAAACCCCAAACACACCACACTGCTCTGTCTAAACCCCAAACTCACCACGCTGCTCTGTCTAAACCCAAAAACTCACCACGCTGCTCTGTCTAAACCCAAAACTCACCACGCTGCTCTGTCTGAACCCCAAAGACACCAAACTTCTCTGTCTAAACCCCAAAATCACCACGCTGCTATGTCTAAACCCAAAAACTCACCACGCTGCTCTGTCTAAACCCCAAACTCACCACACTGCTCTGTCTAAACCCCAAACTCACCACGCTGCTCTGTCTAAACCCCAAACTCACCACGCTGCTCTGTCTAAACCCAAAACTCACCACACTGCTCTGTCTAAACCCAAAACACACCACATGGCTCTGTCTAAACCCCAAACACACCACACTGCTCTGTCTAAACCCAAAACTCACAACGCTGCTCTGTCTAAACCCAAAAACTCACCACGCTGCTCTGTCTAAACCCAAAACTCACCACACTGCTCTGTCTAAACCCCAAACACACCACACGGCTCTGTCTAAACCCCAAACACACCACACTGCTCTGTCTAAACCAAAAACTCACCACGCTGCTCTGTCTAAACCCAAAACACACCACACTGCTCTGTCTGAACCCCAAACACACCAAACTGCTCTGTCTAAACCCCAAACACACCACACTGCTCTGTCTAAACCCCAAACTCACCACGCTGCACTGTCTAAACCCAAAACTCACCACGCTGCTCTGTCTAAACCCAAAACTCACCACGCTCCTCTGTCTAAACCCAAAACTCACCACGCTGCTCTGTCTAAACCCCAAACACACCACGCTGCTCTGTCTAAACCCCAAACACACCACACTGCTCTGTCTAAACCCCAAACACACAACACTGCTCTGTCTAAACCCAAAACTCACCACACTGCTGTCCAAACCCAAAACTCACCACGCTGCTCTGTCTAAACCCAAAACTCACCACACTGCTCAGTCTAAACCCAAAACTCACCACACTGCTGTCCAAACCCCAAACTCACCACGCTGCTCTGTCTAAACCCCAAACACACCACGCTGCCCTGTCTAAACCACAAACACACCACACTGCTCTGTCTAAAACCAAAACTCACCACGCTGCTCTGTCTAAACCCCAAACACACCACGCTGCTCTGTCTAAACCCAAAACACACCACACTGCTCTGTCTAAACCCCAAACTCACCACGCTGCTCTGTCTAAACCCAAAACTCACCACGCTGCTCTGTCTAAGCGCAAAACACACCACGCTGCTCTGTCTGAAGCCCAAACACACCAAACTGCTCTATCTAAACCCCAAACACACCACACTGCTCTGTCTAAACCCAAAACTCACAACGCTGCTCTGTCTAAACCCCAAACACACCACACTGCTCTGTCTAAACCCAAAACTCACCACACTGCTCTGTCTAAACCCCAAACACACCACACTGCTCTGTCTAAACCCAAAACTCACCACGCTGCTCTGTCTAAACCCAAAACACACGATGTTGTTTTGTCTAAACCCAAAACTCACCACGCTGCTCTGTCTAAACCCAAAACTCACCACGCTGCTCTGTCTAAACCCCAAACACACCACACGGCTCTGTCTAAACCCAAAACTCACCAAGCTGCTCTGTCTAAACCCAAAACTCACCACGCTGCTCTGTCTAAACCCAAAACTCACCACACTGCTCAGTCTAAACCCAAAACTCACCACTCTGCTCTGTCTAAACCCAAAACTCACCACACTGCTCTGTCTAAACCCGAAACACACAACGTTGCTCTGTCTAAACCCAAAACTCACCAAGCTGCTCTGTCTAAACCCAAAACTCACCACGCTGCTCTGTCTAAACCCAAAACTCACCACACTGCTCTGTCTAAACCCCAAACACACCACACGGCTCTGTCTAAACACAAAACTCACCAAGCTGCTCTGTCTAAACCCAAAACTCACCACGCTGCTCTGTCTAAACCCAAAACTCACCACACTGCTCTGTCTAAACCCAAAACTCACCACGTTGCTCTGTCTAAACCCAAAACTCACCAAGCTGCTCTGTCTAAACCCCAAAGACACCACGCTGCTCTGTCTAAACCCCAAACTCACCACGCTGCTCTGTCTAAACCCAAAAACTCACCACGCTGCTCAGTCTAAACCCAAAACTCACCACGCTGCTCTGTCTAAACCCAAAACACACCACGCTGCTCTGTCTAAACCCAAAACTCACCACACTGCTCTGTCTAAACCCCAAACACACCACACTGCTCAGTCTAAACCCAAAACTCACCACGCTGCTCTGTCTAAACCCAAAACTCACCACGCTGCTTTGTCTAAACCCAAAACTCACCACACTGCTCTGTCTAAACCAAAACTCGCCACACTGCTCTGTCTGAACCCCAAACACACCACACTGCTCAGTCTAAACCCAAAACTCACCACGCTGCTCTGTCTAAACCCAAAACTCACCACGCTGCTCTGTCTAAACCCAAAACTCACCACGCCGCTCTGTCTAAACCCAAAACTCACCACGCTGCTCTGTCTAAACCCAAAACTCACCACACTGCTCTGTCTAAACCAAAACTCGCCACACTGCTCTGTCTGAACCCCAAACACACCACACTGCTCAGTCTAAACCCAAAACTCACCACGCTGCTCTGTCTAACCCAAAACTCACCACGCTGCTCTGTCTAAACCCAAAACTCACCACACTGCTCTGTCTAAACCAAAACTCGCCACACTGCTCTGTCTGAACCCCAAACACACCACACTGCTCAGTCTAAACCCAAAACTCACCACGCTGCTCTGTCTAAACCCAAAACTCACCACGCTGCTCTGTCTAAACCCAAAACTCACCACGCTCCTCTGTCTAAACCCAAAACTCACCACACTGCTCTGTCTAAACCCAAAACTCACCACGCTGCTCTGTCTAAGCCCAAACACACCACGCTGCTCTGTCTGAACCCCAAACACACCACACTGCTCAGTCTAAACCCAAAACTCACCACGCTGCTCTGTCTAAACCCAAAACTCACCACGCTGCTCTGTCTAAACCCAAAACTCACCACGCTCCTCTGTCTAAACCCAAAACTCACCACACTGCTCTGTCTAAACCCAAAACTCACCACACTGCTCTGTCTAAACCAAAACTCGCCACACTGCTCTGTCTGAACCCCAAACACACCACACTGCTCAGTCTAAACCCAAAACTCACCACGCTGCTCTGTCTAAACCCAAAACTCACCACGCTGCTCTGTCTAAACCCAAAACTCACCACGCTCCTCTGTCTAAACCCAAAACTCACCACACTGCTCTGTCTAAACCCAAAACTCGCCACACTGCTCTGTCTGAACCCCAAACACACCACACTGCTCAGTCTAAACCCAAAACTCACCACGCTGCTCTGTCTAAACCCAAAACTCACCACACTGCTCTGTCTAAACCCAAAACACACCACGCTCCTCTGTCTAAACCCAAAACTCACCACACTGCTCTGTCTAAACCCAAAACTCACCACGCTGCTCTGTCTAAACCCAAAACTCACCACACTGCTCTGTCTAAACCCAAAACTCACCACACTGCTCTGTCTAAACCCCAAACTCACCACGCTGCTCTGTCTAAACCCAAAAACTCACCACGCTGCTCTGTCTAAACCCAAAACTCACCACGCTGCTCTATCTGAACCCCAAAGACACCAAACTTCTCTGTCTAAACCCCAAAATCACCACGCTGCTATGTCTAAACCCAAAAACTCACCACGCTGCTCTGTCTAAACCCCAAACTCACCACACTGCTCTGTCTAAACCCCAAACTCACCACACTGCTCTGTCTAAACCCCAAACTCACCACGCTGCTCTGTCTAAACCCAAAACTCACCAAGCTGCTCTGTCTAAACCCCAAACTCACCACGCTGCTCTGTCTAAACCCCAAACTCACCACGCTGCTCTGTCTAAACCCAAAACTCACCACACTGCTCTGTCTAAACCCAAAACACACCACATGGCTCTGTCTAAACCCCAAACACACCACACTGCTCTGTCTAAACCCAAAACTCACCACGCTGCTCTGTCTAAACCCCAAACTCACCACGCTGCTCTGTCTAAACCCCAAACTCACCACGCTGCTCTGTCTAAACCCCAAACTCACCACGCTGCTCTGTCTAAACCCCAAACACACCACACGGCTCTGTCTAAACCCCAAACACACCACACTGCTCTGTCTAAACCCAAAACTCACCACGCTGCTCTGTCTAAACCCAAAAACTCACCACGTTGCTCTGTCTAAACCCAAAACTCACCACGCTGATCTGTCTAAACCCAAAACACACCACACTGCTCTGTCTGAACCCCAAACACACCACGCTGCTCTGTCTAAACCCAAAACTCACCACACTGCTGTCCAAACCCAAAACTCACCACACTGCTGTCCAAACCCAAAACTCACCACGTTGCTCTGTCTAAACCCAAAACTCACCACGCTGCTCTGTCTAAACCCAAAACACACCAAACTGCTCTGTCTAAACCCCAAACACACCACACTGCTCTGTCTAAACCCCAAACTCACCACGCTGCTCTGTCTAAACCCCAAACTCACCACGCTGCTCTGTCTAAACCCAAAACTCACCACGCTGCTCTGTCTAAACCCCAAACACACCACGCTGCTCTGTCTAAACCCCAAACACACCACACTGCTCTGTCTCAACCCCAAACACACAACACTGCTCTGTCTAAACCCAAAACTCACCACACTGCTGTCCAAACCCAAAACTCACCACGCTGCTCTGTCTAAACCCAAAACTCACCACACTGCTCTGTCTAAACCCAAAACTCACCACACTGCTGTCCAAACCCCAAACTCACCACGCTGCTCTGTCTAAACCCCAAACACACCACACTGCTCTGTCTAAAACCAAAACTCACCACGCTGCTCTGTCTAAACCCAAAACACACCACGCTGCTCTGTCTAAACACAAAACACACCACACTGCTCTGTCTAAACCCCAAACTCAGCACGCTGCTCTGTCTAAACCCAAAACTCACCACGCTGCTCTGTCTAAGCGCAAAACTCACCACACTGCTCTGTCTACGCCCAAACACACCAGGCTGCTCTGTCTAAACTCAAAACTCACCACACTGCTCTGTCAAAACCAAAAACTCACCACACTGCTCTGTCTAAACCAAAAACTCACCACACTGCTATGTCTAAACCCCAAACACACCACACTGCTCTGTCTAAACCCCAAACACACCACACTGCTCTGGCTAAACCCAAAACTCACCACGCTGCTCTGTCTAAACCCAAAACTCACCAAGCTGCTCTGTCTAAACCCAAAACTCACCACGCTGCTCTGTCTAAACCAAAACTAACCACACTGCTCTGTCTGAACCCCAAACACACCACACTGCTCTGTCTAAACCCAAAACTCACCACGCTGCTCTGTCTAAACCCAAAAATCACCAAGATGCTCTGTCTAAACCCAAAACTCACCACGCTGCTCTGTCTAAACTAAAAACTCACCACGCTGCTCTGTCTAAACCCAAAACTCACCACGCTCCTCTGTCTAAACCAAAACTCACCACACTGCTCTGTCTGAACCCCAAACACACCACACTGCTCTGTCTAAACCCAAAACTCACCACACTGCTCTGTCTAAACCCCAAAATCACCAAGATTCTCTGGCTAAACCCAAAACTCACCGCGCTGCTCTGTCTAAACCCCAAACACACCACACTGCTCTGTCTAAACCCAAAACTCACCACGCTGCTCTGTCTAAACCCAAAACTCACCACGCTGCTCTGTCTAAACCCAAAACTCACCACGCTGCTCTGTCTAAACCCCAAACACACCACACTGCTCTGTCAAAACCCAAAACTCACCACGCTGCTCTGTCTAAACCCAAAACTCACCAAGCTGCTCTGTCTAAACCCAAAACTCACCACGCTGCTCTGTCTAAACCCAAAACTCACCACGCTGCTCTGTCTAAACCCAAAACTCACCACGCTCCTCTGTCTAAACCCAAAACTCACCACGCTGCTCTGTCTAAACCCAAAACTCACCACACTGCTCTGTCTAAACCAAAACTCGCCACACTGCTCTGTCTGAACCCCAAACACACCACACTGCTCAGTCTAAACCCAAAACTCACCACGCTGCTCTGTCTAAACCCAAAACTCACCACGCTGCTCTGTCTAAACCCAAAACTCACCACGCTCCTCTGTCTAAACCCAAAACTCACCACACTGCTCTGTCTAAACCCAAAACTCGCCACTCTGCTCTGTCTGAACCCCAAACACACCACACTGCTCAGTCTAAACCCAAAACTCACCACGCTGCTCTGTCTAAACCCAAAACTCACCACACTGCTCTGTCTAAACCCAAAACACACCACGCTCCTCTGTCTAAACCCAAAACTCACCACACTGCTCTGTCTAAACCCAAAACTCACCACGCTGCTCTGTCTAAACCCAAAACTCACCACACTGCTCTGTCTAAACCCAAAACTCACCACACTGCTCTGTCTAAACCCCAAACTCACCACGCTGCTCTGTCTAAACCCAAAAACTCACCACGCTGCTCTGTCTAAACCCCAAACTCACCACGCTGCTCTGTCTAAACCCCAAACACACCACACGGCTCTGTCTAAACCCCAAACACACCACACTGCTCTGTCTAAACCCAAAACTCACCACGCTGCTCTGTCTAAACCCAAAAACTCACCACGTTGCTCTGTCTAAACCCAAAACTCACCACGTTGATCTGTCTAAACCCAAAACACACCACACTGCTCTGTCTGAACCCCAAACACACCACGCTGCTCTGTCTAAACCCAAAACTCACCACACTGCTGTCCAAACCCAAAACTCACCACACTGCTGTCCAAACCCAAAACTCACCACGTTGCTCTGTCTAAACCCAAAACTCACCACGCTGCTCTGTCTAAACCCAAAACACACCAAACTGCTCTGTCTAAACCCCAAACACACCACACTGCTCTGTCTAAACCCCAAACTCACCACGCTGCTCTGTCTAAACCCCAAACTCACCACGCTGCTCTGTCTAAACCCAAAACTCACCACGCTGCTCTGTCTAAACCCCAAACACACCACGCTGCTCTGTCTAAACCCCAAACACACCACACTGCTCTGTCTCAACCCCAAACACACAACACTGCTCTGTCTAAACCCAAAACTCACCACACTGCTGTCCAAACCCAAAACTCACCACGCTGCTCTGTCTAAACCCAAAACTCACCACACTGCTCTGTCTAAACCCAAAACTCACCACACTGCTGTCCAAACCCCAAACTCACCACGCTGCTCTGTCTAAACCCCAAACACACCACACTGCTCTGTCTAAAACCAAAACTCACCACGCTGCTCTGTCTAAACCCAAAACACACCACGCTGCTCTGTCTAAACACAAAACACACCACACTGCTCTGTCTAAACCCCAAACTCAGCACGCTGCTCTGTCTAAACCCAAAACTCACCACGCTGCTCTGTCTAAGCGCAAAACTCACCACACTGCTCTGTCTACGCCCAAACACACCAGGCTGCTCTGTCTAAACTCAAAACTCACCACACTGCTCTGTCAAAACCAAAAACTCACCACACTGCTCTGTCTAAACCAAAAACTCACCACACTGCTATGTCTAAACCCCAAACACACCACACTGCTCTGTCTAAACCCCAAACACACCACACTGCTCTGGCTAAACCCAAAACTCACCACGCTGCTCTGTCTAAACCCAAAACTCACCAAGCTGCTCTGTCTAAACCCAAAACTCACCACGCTGCTCTGTCTAAACCAAAACTAACCACACTGCTCTGTCTGAACCCCAAACACACCACACTGCTCTGTCTAAACCCAAAACTCACCACGCTGCTCTGTCTAAACCCAAAAATCACCAAGATGCTCTGTCTAAACCCAAAACTCACCACGCTGCTCTGTCTAAACTAAAAACTCACCACGCTGCTCTGTCTAAACCCAAAACTCACCACGCTCCTCTGTCTAAACCAAAACTCACCACACTGCTCTGTCTGAACCCCAAACACACCACACTGCTCTGTCTAAACCCAAAACTCACCACACTGCTCTGTCTAAACCCCAAAATCACCAAGATTCTCTGGCTAAACCCAAAACTCACCGCGCTGCTCTGTCTAAACCCCAAACA
This sequence comes from Neoarius graeffei, assembly GCF_027579695.1. Taxonomy (NCBI): domain Eukaryota; kingdom Metazoa; phylum Chordata; class Actinopteri; order Siluriformes; family Ariidae; genus Neoarius; species Neoarius graeffei. Next base: position 90,930,121 of record NC_083578.1, read on the forward strand.
CACCACACTGCTCTGTCTAAACCCAAAACTCACCACGCTGCTCTGTCTAAACCCAAAACTCACCACGCTGCTCTGTCTAAACCCAAAACTCACCACGCTGCTCTGTCTAAACCCCAAACACACCACACTGCTCTGTCAAAACCCAAAACTCACCACGCTGCTCTGTCTAAACCCAAAACTCACCAAGCTGCTCTGTCTAAACCCAAAACTCACCACGCTGCTCTGTCTAAACCCAAAACTCACCACACTGCTCAGTCTAAACCCAAAACTCACCACTCTGCTCTGTCTAAACCCAAAACTCACCACACTGCTCTGTCTAAACCCCAAACACACCACACGACTCTGTCTAAACCCAAAACTCACCAAGCTGCTCTGTCTAAACCCAAAACTCACCACACTGCTCTGTCTAAACCCAAAACTCACCACGTTGCTCTGTCTAAACCCAAAACTCACCAAGCTGTTCTGTCTAAACCCCAAAGACACCACGCTGCTCTGTCTAAACCCCAAACTCGCCACGCTGCTCTGTCTAAACCCAAAAACTCACCACGCTGCTCTGTCTAAACCCAAAACTCACCACGCTGCTCTGTCTAAACCCCAAACACACCAAACATCTCTGGCTAAATCCAAAACTCACCACGCTGCTCTGTCTAAACCCAAAACTCACCACTCTGCTTTGTCTAAACCCAAAACACACCACGCTGCTCTGTCTGAACCCCAAACACACCAGACTACTCTGTCTAAACCCCAAACACACCACGCTGCTCTGTCTGAACCCCAAACACACCACACTACTCTGTCTAAACCCCAAACACACCACACTGCTCTGTCTAAACCCCAAACTCACCACGCTGCTCTGTCTAAACCCAAAAACTCACCACGCTGCTCTGTCTAAACCCAAAACTCACCACGCTGCTCTGTCTGAACCCCAAAGACACCAAACTTCTCTGTCTAAACCCCAAAATCACCACGCTGCTATGTCTAAACCCAAAAACTCACCACGCTGCTCTGTCTAAACCCCAAACTCACCACACTGCTCTGTCTAAACCCAAAACTCACAACGCTGCTCTGTCTAAACCCAAAAACTCACCACGCTGCTCTGTCTAAACCCAAAACTCACCACACTGCTCTGTCTAAACCCCAAACACACCACACGGCTCTGTCTAAACCACAAACACACCACACTGCTCTGTCTAAACCAAAAACTCACCACGCTGCTCTGTCTAAACCCAAAAACTCACCACGCTGCTCTGTCTAAACCCAAAACTCACCACGCTGCTCTGTCTAAACCCAAAACACACCACACTGCTCTGTCTGAACCCCAAACACACCAAACTGCTCTGTCTAAACCCCAAACACACCACACTGCTCTGTCTAAACCCCAAACTCACCACGCTGCTCTGTCTAAACCCCAAACTCACCACGCTGCTCTGTCTAAACCCCAAACACACCACACTGCTCTGTCTAAACCCAAAACTCACCACGCTCCTCTGTCTAAACGCAAAACTCACCACGCTGCTCTGTCTAAACCCCAAACACACCACGCTGCTCTGTCTAAACCCCAAACACACCACACTGCTCTGTCTAAACCCCAAACACACAACACTGCTCTGTCTAAACCCAAAACTCACCATACTGCTGTCTAAACCCAAAACTCACCACGCTGCTCTGTCTAAACCCAAAACTCACCACACTGCTCAGTCTAAACCCAAAACTCACCACACTGCTGTCCAAACCCCAAACTCACCACGCTGCTCTGTCTAAACCCCAAACACACCACGCTGCCCTGTCTAAACCACAAACACACCACACTGCTCTGTCTAAAACCAAAACTCACCACGCTGCTCTGTCTAAACCCCAAACACACCACGCTGCTCTGTCTAAACCCAAAACACACCACACTGCTCTGTCTAAACCCCAAACTCACCACGCTGCTCTGTCTAAACCCAAAACTCACCACGCTGCTCTGTCTAAGCGCAAAACACGCCACGCTGCTCTGTCTGAAGCCCAAACACACCAAACTGCTCTATCTAAACCCCAAACACACCACACTGCTCTGTCTAAACCCAAAACTCACAACGCTGCTCTGTCTAAACCCCAAACACACCACACTGCTCTGTCTAAACCCAAAACTCACCACACTGCTCTGTCTAAACCCAAAACTCACCACGCTCCTCTGTATAAACCCAAAACTCACCACACTGCTCTGTCTAAACCAAAACTCACCACGCTGCTCTGTCTAAACCCCAAACACACCACACTGCTCTGTCTAAACCCAAAACTCACCACGCTGCTCTGTCTAAACCCAAAACTCACCACGCTGCTCTGTATAAACCCAAAACTCACCACGCTGCTCTGTCTAAACCCAAAACTCACCACGCTCCTCTGTATAAACCCAAAACTCACCACGCTGCTCTGTATAAACCCAAAACTCACCACACTGCTCTGTCTGAACCCCAAACACACCACACTGCTCAGTCTAAACCCAAAACTCACCACGCTGCTCTGTCTAAACCCAAAACTCACCACGCTGCTCTGTCTAAACCCAAATCTCACCACACTGCTCTGTCTAAACCCAAAACTCAAAACACTGCTCTGTCTAAACCCAAAACTCACCACACTGCTCTGTCTAAACCCAAAACTCACCACGCTCCTCTGTATAAACCCAAAACTCACCACACTGCTCTGTCTAAACCAAAACTCACCACGCTGCTCTGTCTAAACCCCAAACACACCACACTGCTCTGTCTAAACCCAAAACTCACCACGCTGCTCTGTCTAAACCCAAAACTCACCACGCTGCTCTGTATAAACCCAAAACTCACCACGCTGCTCTGTCTAAACCCAAAACTCACCACGCTCCTCTGTATAAACCCAAAACTCACCACGCTGCTCTGTATAAACCCAAAACTCACCACACTGCTCTGTCTGAACCCCAAACACACCACACTGCTCAGTCTAAACCCAAAACTCACCACGCTGCTCTGTCTAAACCCAAAACTCACCACGCTGCTCTGTCTAAACCCAAATCTCACCACACTGCTCTGTCTAAACCCAAAACTCAAAACACTGCTCTGTCTAAACCCAAAACACACCATGCTGCTCTGTCTAAACCCAAAACTCACCACGCTGCTCTGTCTAAACCCAAAACTCACCACACTGCTTTGTCTAAACCCAAAACTCACCACACTGCTCTGTCTAAACCCAAAACTCACCACGCTGCTCTGTCTAAACCCAAAACTCACCACGCTCCTCTGTCTAAACCCAAAACTCACCACACTGCTCTGTCTAAACCAAAACTCGCCACACTGCTCTGTCTGAATCCCAAACACACCACACTGCTCTGTCGAAACCCAAAACTCACCACGCTGCTCTGTCTAAACCCAAAACTCACCACGCTGCTCTGTCTAAACCCAAAACTCACCATGCCGCTCTGTCTAAACCAAAACTCACCACGCTGCTCTGTCTAAACCCCAAACACACCACACTGCTCTGTCTAAACCCAAAACTCACCACGCTGCTCTGTCTAAACCCAAAACTCACCACGCTGCTCTGTCTAAACCCAAAACTCACCACACTGCTCTGTCTAAACCCAAAACTCACCACGCTGCTCTGTCTAAACCCAAAACTCACCACGCTTCTCTGTCTAAACCCAAAACTCACCACACTGCTCTGTCTAAACCAAAACTCGCCACACTGCTCTGTCTGAACCCCAAACACACCACGCTGCTCTGTCTAAACCCAGAACTCACCACGCTGCTCGGTCTAAACCCCAAACTCACCAAACTGCTCTGTCTCAACCCAAAACATACCATGCTGTTTTGTCTAAACCCAAAACTCTCCATGCCGCTCTGTCTAAACCAAAACTCACCACGCTGCTCTGGCTAAACCCTAAAAACACCACACTGCTCTGTCTAAACCAAAAACACACCACGCTGCTCTGTCTAAACCCAAAACTCACCACGCTGCTCTGTCTAAACCCAAAACTCACCATGCTGCTCTGTCTAAACCCAAAACTCACCACGCTGCTCTGTCTAAACCCAAAACACACAATGTTGTTTTGTCTAAACCCAAAACTCACCACGCTGCTCTGTCTAAACCCAAAATTCACCACGCTGCTCTGTCTAAACCCCAAACACACCACACTGCTCTGTCTAAACCCAAAACTCACCACGTTGCTCTGTCTAAACCCAAAACTCACCAAGCTGCTATGTCAAAACCCCAAATACACCACGCGGCTCTGTCTAAACCAAAAACTCACCACGCTGCTCTGTCTAAACCCAAAACTCACCACACTGCTCTGTCTAAACCCAAAACTCACAAAGCTGCTCTGTCTAAACACAAAACTCACCACGCTCCTCTGTCTAAACCCAAAACTCACCACACTGCTCTGTCTAAACCAAAACTCGCCACACTGCTCTGTCTGAACCCCAAACGCCCCACACTGCTCTGTCTAAACCCAAAACTCACCACGCTGCTCTGTATAAACCCAAAACTCACCACACTGCTCTGTCTAAACCCAAAACTCACCACGCTGCTCTGTCTAAACCCAAAACTCACCACACTGCTCTGTCTAAACCCAAAACTCACCACGCTGCTCTGTCTAAACCCAAAACTCACGACGCTGCTCGGTCTAAACCCAAAACTCACCATGCTGCTCTGACTAAACCCAAAACTCACCACGTTGCTTTGTCTAAACCCAAAACTCACCAAGCTGCTCTGACTAAACTCCAAATACACCACGCTGCTCTGTCTAAACCCAAAACTCACCACGCTGCTCTGTCTAAATCCAAAACTCACCACGCTGCTCTGTCTAAACCCAAAACTCACCACACTGCTCTTTCTAAACCCAAAACTCACCACTCTGCTCTGTCTAAACCCAAAACTCACCACACTGCTCTGTCTAAACCCCACACACACCACACGGCTCTGTCTAAACCCAAAACTCACCAAGCTGCTCTGTCTAAACCCAAAACTCACCACACAGCTCTGTCTAAACCCAAAACTCACCACGTTGCTCTGTCTAAACCCAAAACTCACCAAGCTGCTCTGTCTAAACCCCAAATACACAACGCTGCTCTGTCTAAACCCAAAACTCACCACGCTGCTCTGTCTAAATCCAAAACTCACCACGCTGCTCTGTCTAAACCGCAAACTCACCACGCTGCTCTGTATAAACCCCAAACACACCACACTGCTCTGTCTAAACCCAAAACTCACCACACTGCTCTGTCTAAACCCAAAACTCACCACTCTGCTTTGTCTAAACCCAAAACACACCACGCTGCTCTGTCTGAACCCCAAACACACCACACTACTCTGTCTAAACCCCAAACACACCACACTGCTCTGTCTAAACCCCAAACTCACCACGCTGCTCTGTCTAAACCCAAAAACTCACCACGCTGCTCTGTCTAAACCCAAAACTCACCAAGCTGCTCTGTCTAAACACCAAATACACCACGCTGCTCTGTCTAAACCCAAAACTCACCACGCTGCTCTGTCTAAATCCAAAACTCACCATGCTGCTCTGGCTAAACCCCAAACTCACCACGCTGCTCTGTCTAAACCCCAAACACACCACACTGCTCTGTCTAAACCCCAAACTCACCACACTGCTCTGTCTAAACCCAAAACTCACCACTCTGCTTTGTCTAAACCCAAAACACACCACGCTGCTCTGTCTGAACCCCAAACACACCACACTACTCTGTCTAAACCCCAAACACACCACACTGCTCTGTCTAAACCCCAAACTCACCACGCTGCTCTGTCTAAACCCAAAAACTCACCACGCTGCTCTGTCTAAACCCAAAACTCACCACGCTGCTCTGTCTAAACCCAAAACACACCACACTGCTCTGTCTGAACCCCAAACACACCAAACTTCTCTGTCTAAACCCCAAACACACCACACTGCTCTGTCTAAACCCCAAACTCACCACACTGCTCTGTCTAAACCCCAAACTCACCACGCTGCTCTGTCTAAACCCCAAACTCACCACGCTGCTCTGTCTAAACCCAAAACTCACCACACTGCTCTGTCTAAACCCAACACTCACCACGCTGCTCTGTCTAAACCCAAAACTCACCACACTGCTCTGTCTAAACCCAAAACTCACCACGCTGCTCTGTCTAAACCCCAAACTCACCACGCTGCTCTGTCTAAACCCAAAACTCACCACACTGCTCTGTCTAAACCCAACACTCACCACGCTGCTCTGTCTAAACCCAAAACTCACCACACTGCTCTGTCTGAACCCCAAACACACCACACTGCTCTGTCGAAATCCAAAACTCACCACGCTGCTCTGTCTAAACCCAAAACTCACCACGCTGCTCTGTCTAAACCCAAAACTCACCACACTGCTCTGTCTAAACCCAAAACACACCACGCTGCTCTGTCTAAACCCAAAACTCACCACGCTGCTCGGTCTAAACCCCAAACTCACCACACTGCTCTGTCTAAACCCAAAACACACCATGCTGTTTTGTCTAAACCCAAAACTCTCCATGCCGCTCTGTCTAAACCAAAAATCACCACGCTGCTCTGGCTAAACCACAAACACACCACACTGCTCTGTCTAAACCCAAAACACACCACGCTGCTCTGTCTAAACCCAAAACTCACCACGCTGCTCTGTCTAAACCCAAAACTCACCATGCTGCTCTGTCTAAACCCAAAACTCACCACGCTGCTCTGTCTAAACCCAAAACACACGATGTTGTTTTGTCTAAACCCAAAACTCACCACGCTGCTCTCTCTAAACCCAAAACTCACCATGCTGCTCTGTCTAAACCACACACCACACGGCTCTGTCTAAACCCAAAACTCACCAAGCTGCTCTGTCTAAACCCAAAACTCACCACACTGCTCTGTCTAAACCCAAAACTCACCAGGTTGCTCTGTCTAAACCCAAAACTCACAACGTTGCTCTGTCTAAACCCAAAACTCACCAAGCTGCTCTGTCAAAACCCCAAATACACCACGCTGCTCTGTCTAAACCCAAAACTCACCACGCTGCTCTGTCTAAACCCAAAACTCACCAAACTGCTCTGTCTAAACCCAAAACTCACCACGCTCCTCTGTCTAAACCCAAAACTCACCACACTGCTCTGTCTAAACCAAAACTCGCCACACTGCTCTGTCTGAACCCCAAACGCACCACACTGCTCTGTCTAAACCCAAAACTCACCACGCTGCTCTGTCTAAACCCAAAACTCACCACGCTGCTCTGTCTAAACCCAAAACTCACCACACTGCTCTGTCTAAACCCCAAACTCACCACGCTGCTCTGTCTAAACCCAAAACTCACCACACGGCTCTGTCTAAACCCAAAACTCACCAAGCTGCTCTGTCTAAACCCAAAACTCACCACACTACTCTGTCTAAACCCAAAACTCACCAGGTTGCTCTGTCTAAAACCAAAACTCACAACGTTGCTCTGTCTAAACCCAAAACTCACCAAGCTGCTCTGTCAAAACCCCAAATACACCACGCTGCTCTGTCTAAACCCAAAACTCACCACGCTGCTCTGTCTAAACCCAAAACTCACCACACTGCTCTGTCTAAACCCAAAACTCACCACGATCCTCTGTCTAAACCCAAAACTCACCACACTGCTCTGTCTAAACCCAAAACTCACCACGCTCCTCTGTCTAAACCCAAAACTCACCACACTGCTCTGTCTAAACCCAAAACTCACCACGCTGCTCTGTCTAAACCCAAAACTCACCACGCTGCTCTGTCTAAACCCAAAACTCACCAGGCTGCTCTGTCAAAACCCAAAACTCACCACGCTCCTCGGTCTCAACCCAAAACACACGATGTTGTTTTGTCTAAACCCAAAACTCACCACGCTGCTCTGTCTAAACCCCAAACTCACCACGCTGCTCTGTCTAAACCCAAAACACACCACACTGCTCTGTCTGAACCCCAAACACACCAAACTTCTCTTTCTAAACCCCAAACACACCACACTGCTCTGTCTAAACCCCAAACACACCACACTGCTCTGTCTAAACCCCAAACTCACCACGCTGCTCTGTCTAAACCCCAAACTCACCACGCTGCTCTGTCTAAGCCCAAAACTCACCACACTGCTCTGTCTAAACCAAAACTCGCCACACTGCTCTGTCTGAACCCCAAACACACCACACTGCTCAATCTAAACCCAAAACTTACCACGCTGCTCTGTCTAAACCCAAAACTCACCACGCTGCTCTGTCTAAACCCAAAACTCACCACACTGCTCTGTCTAAACCCAAAACACACCACGCTGCTCTGTCTAAACCCAAAACTCACCACGCTGCTCTGTCTAAACCCCAAACACACCACACTGCTCTGTCTAAACCCAAAACTCACCACGCTGCTCTGTCTAAACCCAAAACTCACCACGCTGCTCTGTCTAAACCCAAAACTCACCACGCCGCTCTGTCTAAACCCAAAACTCACCACGCTGCTCTGTCTAAACCCAAAACTCACCACGCTCCTCTGTCTAAACCCAAAACTCACCACGCTGCTCTGTCTAAACCCAAAACTCACCACGCTGCTCTGTCTAAACCCCAAACACACACGCTGCTCTGTCTAAACCCAAAACTCATCACACTGCTCTGTCTAAACCCCAAACACACCACACTGCTCTGTCTAAACCCAAAACTCACCACACTGCTCTGTCTAAACCCCAAACTCACCACGCTGCTCTGTCTAAACCCCAAACTCACCACGCTGCTCTGTCTAAACCCAAAACTCACCACGCTGCTCTGTCTAAACTCCAAACACACGACACTGCTCTGTCTAAACCCCAAACACACCACACTGCTCTGTCTAAACCCCAAACACACCACACTGCTCTGTCTCAACCCCAAACACACCACACTGCACTGTCTAAACCCAAAACTCACCACGCTGCTCTGTCTAAACCCCAAACTCACCACACTGCTCTGTCTAAACCCAAAACTCACCACGCTGCTCTGTCTAAACCCCAAACTCACCACGTTGCTCTGTCTAAACCCCAAACTCACCACGCTGCTCTGTCTAAACCCAAAACTCACCACGCTGCTCTGTCTAAACCCCAAACACACCACACTGCTCTGTGTAAACCCCAAACTCACCACACTGCTCTGTCTAAACCCCAAACACACCACACTGCTCTGTCTCAACCCCAAACGCACCACACTGCTCTGTCTAAACCCAAAACTCACCACGCTGCTCTGTCTAAAACCCCAAACTCACCACATTGCTCTGTCTAAACCCAAAACTCACCACGCTGCTCTGTCTAAACCCCAAAGACACCACGCTGCTCTGTCTAAACCCAAAACTCATCAAACTGCTCTGTCTAAACAACAAACACACCACACTGCTCTGTCTAAACCCAAAACTCACCACGCTGCTCTGTCTAAGCCCAAACACACCACACTGCTCTGTCTAAACTCAAAACTCACCACGCTGCTCTGTCTAAACCCAAAACTCACCACGCTGCTCTGTCTAAACCCCAAACACACCACACTGCTCTGTCTAAACCCCAAACACACCACACTGCTCTGTCTAAACCCAAAACTCACCACGCTGCTCTGTCTAAGCCCAAACACACCACACTGCTCTGTCTAAACCCAAAACTCACCACGCTGCTCTGTCTAAACCCCAAACACACCACACTGCTCTGTCTAAACCCCAAACACACCACACTGCTCTGTCTAAACCCAAAACTCACCACGCTGCTCTGTCTAAAACCCCAAACTCACCACATTGCTCTGTCTAAACCCAAAACTCACCACGCTGCTCTGTCTAAACCCAAAACTCACCACGCTGCTCTGTCTAAGCCCAAACACACCACACTGCTCTGTCTAAACTCAAAACTCACCACGCTGCTCTGTCTGAACCCAAAACTCACCACGCTGCTCCGTCTAAACCCCAAACACACCACACTGCTCTGTCTAAACCCCAAACACACCACACTGCTCTGTCTAAACCCAAAACTCACCACGCTGCTCTGTCTAAGCCCAAACACACCACACTGCTCTGTCTAAACCCAAAACTCACCATGCTGCTCTGTCTAAACCCCAAACACACCACACTGCTCTGTCTAAGCCCAAACACACCACACTGCTCTGTCTAAACCCAAAACTCACCACACTGCTCTGTCTAAACCCCAAACTCACCACGCTGCTCTGTCTAAACCCCAAACTCACCACGCTGCTCTGTCTAAACAAAACTCACCACACTGCTCTGTCTAAACCCCAAACTCACCACGCTGCTCTGTCTAAACCCCAAACTCACCACGCTGCTCTGTCTAAACCCAAAACTCACCACGCTGCTCTGTCTAAACCCCAAACTCACCACGCTGCTCTGTCTAAATCCCAAACTCACCACGCTGCTCTGTCTAAACCCAAAACTCACCACGCTGCTCTGTCTAAACCCCAAACATACCACGCTGCTCTGTCTAAACCCCAAACTCACCACACTGCTCTGTCTAAACCCCCAAACTCACCACATTGCTCTGTCTAAACCCAAAACTCACCACGCTGCTCTGTCTAAACCCAAAACTCACCAGGTTGCTCTGTCTAAACCCAAAACTCACAACGTTGCTCTGTCTAAACCCAAAACTCACCAAGCTGCTCTGTCAAAACCCCAAATACACCACGCTGCTCTGTCTAAACCCAAAACTCACCACGCTGCTCTGTCTAAACCCAAAACTCACCACACTGCTCTGTCTAAACCCAAAACTCACCACGCTCCTCTGTCTAAACCCAAAACTCACCACACTGCTCTGTCTAAACCAAAACTCGCCACACTGCTCTGTCTGGACCCCAAACGCACCACACTGCTCTGTCTAAACCCAAAACTCACCACGCTGCTCTGTCTAAACCCAAAACTCACCACGCTGCTCTGTCTAAACCCAAAACTCACCACACTGCTCTGTCTAAACCCAAAACTCACCACGCTGCTCTGTCTAAACCCAAAACTCACCACACGGCTCTGTCTAAACCCAAAACTCACCAAGCTGCTCTGTCTAAACCCAAAACTCACCACACTACTCTGTCTAAACCCAAAACTCACCAGGTTGCTCTGTCTAAACCCAAAACTCACAACGTTGCTCTGTCTAAACCCAAAACTCACCAAGCTGCTCTGTCAAAACCCCAAATACACCACGCTGCTCTGTCTAAACCCAAAACTCACCACGCTGCTCTGTCTAAACCCAAAACTCACCACACTGCTCTGTCTAAACCCAAAACTCACCACGCTCCTCTGTCTAAACCCAAAACTCACCACACTGCTCTGTCTAAACCCAAAACTCACCACGCTCCTCTGTCTAAACCCAAAACTCACCACACTGCTCTGTCTAAACCCAAAACTCACCACGCTGCTCTGTCTAAACCCAAAACTCACCACGCTGCTCTGTCTAAACCCAAAACTCACCAGGCTGCTCTGTCTAAACCCAAAACTCACCACGCTCCTCGGTCTCAACCCAAAACACACGATGTTGTTTTGTCTAAACCCAAAACTCACCACGCTGCTCTGTCTAAACCCAAAACACACCACACTGCTCTGTCTGAACCCCAAACACACCAAACTTCTCTTTCTAAACCCCAAACACACCACACTGCTCTGTCTAAACCCCAAACTCACCACACTGCTCTGTCTAAACCCCAAACTCACCACGCTCCTCAGTCTAAACCCCAAACTCACCACGCTGCTCTGTCTAAGCCCAAAACTCACCACGCTGCTCTGTCTAAACCAAAACTCGCCACACTGCTCTGTCTGAACCCCAAACACACCACACTGCTCAGTCTAAACCCAAAACTTACCACGCTGCTCTGTCTAAACCCAAAACTCACCACGCTGCTCTGTCTAAACCCAAAACTCACCACACTGCTCTGTCTAAACCCAAAACACACCACGCTGCTCTGTCTAAACCCAAAACTCACCACGCTGCTCTGTCTAAACCCCAAACACACCACACTGCTCTGTCTAAACCCAAAACTCACCACGCTGCTCTGTCTAAACCCAAAACTCACCACGCTGCTCTGTCTAAACCCAAAACTCACCACGCTGCTCTGTCTAAACCCAAAACTCACCACGCTGCTCTGTCTAAACCCAAAACTCACCACGCTCCTCTGTCTAAACCCAAAACTCACCACGCTGCTCTGTCTAAACCCAAAACTCACCACGCTGCTCTGTCTAAACCCCAAACACACCACGCTGCTCTGTCTAAACCCAAAACTCATCACACTGCTCTGTCTAAACCCCAAACACACCACACTGCTCTGTCTAAACCCAAAACTCACCACACTGCTCTGTCTAAACCCCAAACTCACCACGCTGCTCTGTCTAAACCCCAAACTCACCACGCTGCTCTGTCTAAACCCAAAACTCACCACGCTGCTCTGTCTAAACTCCAAACACACAACACTGCTCTGTCTAAACCCCAAACACACCACACTGCTCTGTCTCAACCCCAAACACACCACACTGCTCTGTCTCAACCCCAAACACACCACACTGCTCTGTCTAAACCCAAAACTCACCACGCTGCTCTGTCTAAACCCCAAACTCACCACGCTGCTCTGTCTAAACCCCAAACACACCACGCTGCTCTGTCTAAACCCAAAACTCATCACACTGCTCTGTCTAAACCCCAAACACACCACACTGCTCTGTGTAAACCCAAAACTCACCACGCTGCTCTGTCTAAACCCCAAACACACCACACTGCTCTGTCTCAACCCCAAACACACCACACTGCTCTGTCTAAACCCAAAACTCATCAAACTGCTCTGTCTAAACCCCACACACACCATACTGCTCTGTCTAAACCCAAAACTCACCACACTGCTCTGTCTAAACCCCAAACTCACCACGCTGCTCTGTCTAAACCCCAAACTCACCACGCTGCTCTGTCTAAACCCCAAACACACCACACTGCTCTGTCTAAACCCCAAACTCACCACGCTGCTCTGTCTAAACCCCAAACTCACCACGCTGCTCTGTCTAAACCCAAAACTCATCACACTGCTCTGTCTAAACCCCAAACACACCACACTGCTCTGTCTAAACCCAAAACTCACCACGCTGCTCTGTCTAAACCCCAAACTCACCACGCTGCTCTGTCTAAACCCCAAACACACCACACTGCTCTGTCTAAACCCCAAACTCACCACGCTGCTCTGTCTAAACCCCAAACACACCACGCTGCTCTGTCTAAACCCAAAACTCACCACGCTGCTCTGTCTAAACCCAAAACACACCACGCTGCTCTGTCTAAACCCAAAACACACCACGCTGCTCTGTCTAAACCCCAAACTCACCACGTTGCTCTGTCTAAACCCCAAACTCACCACGCTGCTCTGTCTAAACCCAAAACTCACCACGCTGCTCTGTCTAAACCCCAAACACACCACACTGCTCTGTGTAAACCCCAAACTCACCACACTGCTCTGTCTAAACCCCAAACACACCACACTGCTCTGTCTCAACCCCAAACGCACCACACTGCTCTGTCTAAACCCAAAACTCACCACGCTGCTCTGTCTAAAACCCCAAACTAACCACATTACTCTGTCTAAACCCAAAACTCACCACGCTGCTCTGTCTAAACCCCAAAGACACCACGCTGCTCTGTCTAAACCCAAAACTCATCACACTGCTCTGTCTAAACAACAAACACACCACACTGCTCTGTCTAAACCCAAAACTCACCACGCTGCTCTGTCTAAACCCAAGCACACCACACTGCTCTGTCTAAACTCAAAACTCACCACGCTGCTCTGTCTAAACCCAAAACTCACCACACTGCTCTGTCTAAACCCCAAACTCACCACGCTGCTCTGTCTAAACCCCAAACTCACCACGCTGCTCTGTCTAAACCCAAAACTCACCACGCTGCTCTGTCTAAACCCCAAACACACCACACTGCTCTGTCTAAACCCAAAACTCACCACACTGCTCTGTCTAAACCCCAAACACACCACGCTGCTCTGTCTCAACCCCAAACTCACCACGCTGCTCTGTCTAAACCCAAAACTCACCACACTGCTCTGTCTAAACCCCAAACTCACCACGCTGCTCTGTCTAAACCCAAAACTCACCACGCTGCTCTGTCTAAACCCAAAACTCACCACGCTGCTCTGTCTAAACCCCAAACACACCACACTGCTCTGTCTAAACCCAAAACTCACCACACTGCTCTGTCTAAACCCCAAACTCACCACGCTGCTCTGTCTAAACCCCAAACTCACCACGCTGCTCTGTCTAAACCCCAAACACACCACGCTGCTCTGTCTCAACCCCAAACACACCACACTGCTCTGTCTAAACCCAAAACTCACCACGCTGCTCTGTCTAAACCCCAAACTCACCACACTGCTCTGTCTAAACCCAAAACTCACCACGCTGCTCTGTCTAAACCCCAAACACACCACGCTGCTCTGTCTAAACCCAAAACTCATCACACTGCTCTGTCTAAACCCCAAACACACCACACTGCTCTGTCTAAACCCAAAACTCACCACACTGCTCTGTCTAAACCCCAAACTCACCATGCTGCTCTGTCTAAACCCCAAACTCACCACGCTGCTCTGTCTAAACCCCAAACACACCACGCTGCTCTGTCTAAACCCAAAACTCATCACACTGCTCTGTCTAAACCCCAAACACACCACACTGCTCTGTCTAAACCCAAAACTCACCACACTGCTCTGTCTAAACCCCAAACTCACCACGCTGCTCTGTCTAAACCCCAAACACACCACACTGTTCTGTCTAAACCCCAAACTCACCACGCTGCTCTGTCTAAATCCCAAACACACCACGCTGCTCTGTCTAAACCCAAAACTCACCACGCTGCTCTGTCTAAACCCAAAACACACCACGCTGCTCTGTCTAAACCCAAAACACACCACACTGCTCTGTCTAAACCCCAAACACACCACGCTGCTCTGTCTAAACCCCAAACTCACCACGCTGCTCTGTCTAAATCCCAAACTCACCACGCTGCTCTGTCTAAACCCAAAACTCACCACGCTGCTCTGTCTAAACCCCAAACACACCACACTGCTCTGTCTAAATCCCAAACTCACCACGCTGCTCTGTCTAAACCCAAAACTCACCACGCTGCTCTGTCTAAACCCCAAACTCACCACACTGCTCTGTCTAAACCCCAAACACACCACGCTGCTCTGTCTAAATCCCAAACTCACCACGCTGCTCTGTCTAAACCCAAAACTCACCACGCTGCTCTGTCTAAACCCCAAACTCACCACACTGCTCTGTCTAAACCCCAAAGACACCACACTGCTCTGTCTAAACCCCAAACGCACCACACTGCTCTGTCTAAACCCAAAACTCACCACGCTGCTCTGTCTAAAACCCCAAACTCACCACATTGCTCTGTCTAAACCCAAAACTCACCACGCTGCTCTGTCTAAACCCAAAACTCATCACACTGCTCTGTCTAAACAACAAACACACCACACTGCTCTGTCCAAACCCAAAACTCACCACGCTGCTCTGTCTAAGCCCAAACACACCACACTGCTCTGTCTAAACCCCAAACTCACCACGCTGCTCTGTCTAAGCCCAAACACACCACGCTGCTCTGTCTAAACCCCAAACTCACCACGCTGCTCTGTCTAAACCCAAAACTCACCATGCTGCTCTGTCTAAACCCAAAACACACCACGCTGCTCTGTCTGAACCACAAACACACCAAACTGCTCTGTCTAAACCCCAAACACACCACGCTGCTCTGTCTAAACCCAAAACTCACCACGCTGCTCTGTCTAAACCCCAAACTCACCACGCTGCTCTGTCTAAACCCCAAACTCACCACGCTGCTCTGTCTAAGCCCAAACACACCACACTGCTCTGTCTAAACCCCAAACACACCACACTGCTCTGTCTAAACCCCAAACACACCACACTGCTCTGTCTAAACCCAAAACTCACCACGCTGCTCTGTCTAAGCCCAAACACACCACACTGCTCTGGCTAAACTCAAAACTCACCACACTGCTCTGGTCTAAACCCCAAACACACCACACTGCTCTGTCTAAACCCCAAACACACCACACTGCTCTGTCTAAACCCCAAACACAACACACTGCTCTGTCTAAACCCCAAACACACCACACTGCTCTGTCTAAACCCCAAACACACCACACTGCTCTGTCTAAACCCCAAACACACCACACTGCTCTGTCTAAACCCCAAACACACCACACTGCTCTGTCTAAACCCCAAACTCACCACACTACTCTGTCTAAACCCAAAACTCACCACGCTGCTCTGTCTAAGCCCAAACACACCACACTGCTTTGTCTAAACTCAAAACTCACCACACTGCTCTGTCTAAACCCAAAACACACCACACTGCTCTGTCTAAACCCCAAACACACCACACTGCTCTGTCTAAACCCCAAACACACCAGACTGCTCTGTCTAAACCCAAAACTCACCACGCTGCTCTGTCTAAACTCAAAACTCACCACACTGCTCTGTCTAAACCCAAAACACACCACACTGCTCTGTCTAAACCCCAAACACACCACACTGCTCTGTCTAAACCCCAAACTCACCACACTGCTCTGTCTAAACCCAAAACTCACCACGCTGCTCTGTCTAAACTCAAAACTCACCACACTGCTCTGTCTAAACCCCAAACACACCACACTGCTCTGTCTAAACCCAAAACTCACCACACTTCTCTGTCTAAACCCCAAACACACCACACTGCTCTGTCTCAGCCCAAAACTCACCACACTGCTCTGTCTAAACCAAAAACTCACCACACTGCTCTGTCTCAACCCAAAACTCACCACACTGCTCTGTCTAAACCCAAAACACACCACGCCGCTCTGTCTAAGCCCAAAACTCACCACACCGCTCTGTCTAAACCCAAAACTCACCACACTGCTCTGTCTAAACCCAAAACTCACCATACTGCTCTGTCTAAACCCAAAACTCACCATACTGCTCTGTCTAAACCCAAAATCCACCATACTGCTCTGTCTAAACCCAAAACTCACCACACTGCTCTGTCTAAACCCAAAACTCACCACGCTGCTCTGTCTAAACCCAAAACTCACCACGCTGCTCTGTCTAAACCCAAAACCCACCATACTGCTCTGTCTAAAACTCACCACACTGCTCTGTCTAAACCCAAAACTCACCACGCTGCTCTGTCTAAACCCAAAACTCACCATACTGCTCTGTCTAAACCCAAAACCCACCATATTGCTCTGTCTAAACCCAAAACTCACCATACTGCTCTGTCTAAACCCTAAACACACCACGCTGCTCTGTCTAAACCCAAAACTCACCATACTGCTCTGTGTAAACCCAAAACACACCACGCTGCTCTGTCTAAACCCAAAACTCACCATACTGCTCTGTCTAAACCCAAAACACACCACGCTGCTCTGTCTAAACCCAAAACTCACCACACTGCTCTGTCTAAACCCAAAACTCACCACACTGCTCTGTCTAAACCCCAAACACACCACACTGCTCTGTCTAAACCCAAAACTCACCACACTGCTCTGTCTAAACCCAAAACTCACCACGCTGCTCTGTCTAAACCCAAAACTCACCACGCTGCTCTGTCTAAACTCAAAACACACCACGCTGCTCTGTCTAAACCCCAAACACACCACACTGCTCTGTCTAAACCCAAAACTCACCACGCTGCTCTGTCTAAACCCCAAACTCACCCCGCTGCTCTGTCTAAACCCCAAACACACCACACTGCTCTGTCTAAACCCCAAACTCACCACACTGCTCTGTCTAAACCCCAAACACACCACAGTGCTCTGTCTAAACCCCAAACTCACCACACTGCTCTGTCTAAACCCCAAACACACCACACTGCTCTGTCTAAACCAAAAACTCACCAAGCTGCTCTGTCTAAACCCAAAACTCACCACACTGCTCTGTCTCAACCCCAAACACACCACGCTGCTCTGTCTAAACCCAAAACTCACCACACTGCTCTGTCTAAACCAAAAACTCACCACACTGCTCTGTCTAGACCCCATACACACCACACTGCTCTGTCTAAACCCAAAACTCACCAAGCTGCTCTGTCTAAACCCAAAACTCACCACACTGCTCTGTCTAAACCAAAAACTCACCAAGCTGCTCTGTCTAAACCCAAAACTCACCACACTGCTCTGTCTAAACCAAAAACTCACGACACTGCTCTGTCTAAACCCCAAACACACCACACTGCTCCGTCTAAACCCAAAACTCAACAAGCTGCTCTGTCTAAACCCAAAACTCACGACACTGCTCTGTCTAAACACAAAACACCCCACACTGCTCCGTCTAAACCCAAAACTCACCAACCTGCTCTGTCTAAACCAAAAACCCACCATATTGCTCTGTCTAAACCCAAAACTCACCATACTGCTCTGTCTAAACCCAAAACACACCACACTGCTCCGTCTAAACCCAAAACTCAACAAGCTGCTCTGTCTAAACCCAAAACTCACCACACTGCTCTGTCTAAACCCAAAACTCACCACACTGCTCTGTCTAAACCCCAAACACACCACACTGCTCTGTCTAAACCCAAAACTCACCACGCTGCTCTGTCTAAACCCAAAACTCACCACACTGCTCTGTCTAAACCCAAAACTCACCATACTGCTCTGTCTAAACCCAAAACACACCACGCTGCTCTGTCTAAACCCAAAACTCACCATACTGCTCTGTCTAAACCCAAAACACACCACGCTGCTCTGTCTAAACCCAAAACTCACCATACTGCTCTGTCTAAACCCAAAACACACCACGCTGCTCTGTCTAAACCCAAAACTCACCATACTGCTCTGTCTAAACCCAAAACACACCACGCTGCTCTGTCTAAACCCAAAACTCACCATACTGCTCTGTCTAAACCCAAAATCCACCATACTGCTCTGTCTAAACCCAAAACTCACCACACTGCTCTGTCTAAACCCAAAACTCACCACACTGCTCTGTCTATACCCAAAACTCACCACGCTGCTCTGTCTAAACCCAAAACTCACCATACTGCTCTGTCTAAACCCAAAACACACCACGCTGCTCTGTCTAAACCCAAAACTCACCATACTGCTCTGTCTAAACCCAAAACACACCACGCTGCTCTGTCTAAACCCAAAACTCACCATACTGCTCTGTCTAAACCCAAAATCCACCATACTGCTCTGTCTAAACCCAAAACTCACCACACTGCTCTGTCTAAACCCAAAACTCACCACACTGCTCTGTCTATACCCAAAACTCACCACGCTGCTCTGTCTAAACCCAAAACCCACCATACTGCTCTGTCTAAACCCAAAACTCACCACACTGCTCTGTCTAAACCCAAAACTCACCACGCTGCTCTGTCTAAACCCAAAACCCACCACACTGCTCTGTCTAAACCCAAAACTCACCACACTGCTCTGTCTATACCCAAAACTCACCACGCTGCTCTGTCTAAACCCAGAATAAACACAAAACATGATACTGCTCTATCAACCCTACAAATTAATGTTGAATTCATCAGTAAAGACAATTTGATTGTTTGGTGTTCAGGATTCAGAGATTAATAAGGCTAGAGGTAATCAGTAGAGCCACAGTTTGAGAAGCAGCACTGCTCAGCACTCTCCAGAGCTCACATTTCATCAAGCCATCTCACACACACACACACACACACACACACACACACACACACACACACACACACACACACACACACACAGAGTACTTTCAGGCAGTACATGAGAGCTCTAACGCTATGCTAATTTTGGCTGACAGCCCATATGATGCTATCTGCAGTGCTCGTTTGATCGTGCAGGTAAAAAGCTTCACAGCCCTGAGGGGAAACGTGGCTCCCTTCAGTTCTGTCACCGAGGAAATGTGCAGCAGGACAGGTGCAGTGTTCAGTGTGCCATTAGCGTTTAGCGAGCATCAGTGAGGACATATGAACCCAGTAACTCATGAACAATAAAGCTAACTGCTGTGTCAATAACGCTAGCACAGACCATTAATCTCAACCTGGACACTGGAGGCAGAAAAAGGCGAGCAGCTTTTGGAGGAAATGATGACATCGTGACATAGTGACTGTTCTAGATCCTTCATGAGCTACGTTCCAGTCTGGCATACGCAAACAAAGTACTAAATAGTTTGCTCACCATATAAATGGCTTGATGTCCTGTATAACAGTAAACACTGGTTATAATTCACCAATATGCTCACGTAACTAGAGATCAAAACAAAACTTAACTTCCCTGATGTTAGCTAAACACTGTAGCTGGTTATCCTCTTCGGTGTAGATGGGAAATTTTTTTTTTACAAGCAAACTACTTAAGACTTTGTAAACTATTTTGTCATAGAGATGAAGCAATATGATAAAAAATATCATATAACACTCCCAAAAACATTTCTACGATACACGTTATACGTATCATGATATATTAGGGCGGCACGGTGGTGTAGTGGTCAGCACTGTCGCCTCACAGCAAGAAGGTTCTGGGTTCGCGGCCAGCGGGGGCCTTTCTGTGGAGTTTGCATGTTCTCCCCGTGTCCGCGTGGGTTTCCTCCGGGTGCTCCGGTTTCCCCCACAGTCCAAAGACATGCAGTTAGGTTGACGTGGGGCGGCCTTGGGCTGAGGTGCCCGTAAGCGAGGTACCGAACCCCTGACTGCTCCCCGGGCGCTCTGGTGTGGCTGCCCACTGCTCTGGGTGTGTGTGTGTGTTCACTGCTTCAGATGGGTTAAATGCAGAGGATGAATTTCACTGTGCTTGAAGTGTGCAT
Organism: Neoarius graeffei; assembly: GCF_027579695.1. Taxonomy (NCBI): domain Eukaryota; kingdom Metazoa; phylum Chordata; class Actinopteri; order Siluriformes; family Ariidae; genus Neoarius; species Neoarius graeffei. Next base: position 90,950,900 of record NC_083578.1, read on the forward strand.
GTGACGAATAAAGGTTTCTTCTTCTTCTTCTTCTTCTTCTTCTTCTTCTTCTTCTTCTTCTATATTGGCTTTCTGACAAACTGCCAGAGAAAAAAAAATATTTAATATTTCCAAAAAATAATAATATTTAATTTTTTATATATTTAAAAAAGTTGTATTTTTAAATTACAAAACATTACATCATTTTAATTTTGTATATATATATATATATATATATATATATATATATATATATATATATATATATATATATATGTTTCAATCAAATAATTTTTACTAGATATAAAATTATATATACACTTGTGTTCAAAATAATAGCAGTCCAACACGACTAACCAGATCAATCACTGTTTTTGGTAGAAATTATATTACTACATGGCAAATAATTTACCAGTAGTTGTAGTAGAGTCATAGAAAACCAACAGACCCAACATTCATGATATGCATGCTCCTGAGTCTGTGTAATCTAATAATTAAGTGAAAGGGACGTGTTCAAAATAATAGCAGTGTGGAGTTTAATTAGTGAGGTCATTCATTCTGTGAAAAAACAGATGTCAATCAGGTGGCCCTAATTTAAGGATGAAGCCAGCACATGTTGTACATCCATTTCTCTCTGAAAACCTGAGAAACATGGGTCGTTCCAGACATTGTTCAGAAGAACAGCGTGCTTTGATTAAAACGTTGATTGGAGAGGTAAAACGTATACTGTAAAGAAGTGCAGAAAATGATGGGCTGCTCGGCTAAAATGATCTCCAGTGCTTTAAAATGGACAGCAAAGCCAGAGAGACGTGGAAGAAAACAGAAGACTACCATTCGAATGGATCGAAGAATAGCCAGAATGGCAAAGACTCAGCCAATGATCAGCTCCAGGGTGATCAAAGACATTCTGAAGTTACCTGTGAGTACTGTGACGATTAGAAGATGCCTGTGTGAAGCTAATCTATCGGCAAGAAGCCCCCGCAAAGTTCCACTGTTAAAAAAGAGACGTGCTGAAGAGGATACAATTTGCCAAAGAACACATCGACTGGCCTAAAGAGAAATGGAAAAACATTTTGTGGACTGACGAAAGTAAAATTGTTCTTTTTGGGTCCAAGAGCCGCAGACAGTTTTTCAGACGACCCCCAAACACTGAATTCAAGCCACAGTCCACTCTGAAGACAGTGAAGCATGGTGGTGCAAGCATCATGATATGGGAATGTTTCTCTTACTATGATGTTGGGCCCATTTATCGCATACCAGGGATCATGGATCAGTTTGCATATATCAGAATACTTGAGGAGGTCATGTTGCCTTATGCTGAAGAGGAAATGCCCTTGAAATGGGTGTTTCAACAAGACAACGACCCCAAACACACCAGTAAGCGAGCAGCATCAGGGTTCAAGACCAACAAAATGAAAGTTATGGAGTGGCCAGCCCAATCCCCGGACCTTAATCCGATAGAAAACTTGTGGGGCGACATCAGAAATGCTGTTTCTGAGGCAAAACCAAGAAATGCAGAGGAATTGTGGAATGTTGTCAAATCCTCCTGGGCTGGAATACCTGTTCACAGGTGCCAGAAGTTGTCAGAAACCGTGGTTATACAACTAAATATTAGTTTAGTGATTCACAGGAATACTAAATCCTTAAGATTTTTTCAGTTTATACAGTAAATATTTGGAGTTTGTAATGAAAAATGCAGACACTGCTATTTTTTTGAACAGCCCAATGTTCATTTTTCTTCATTTTCTGTAAAGTAATTAAAATATTGATACATTTTTCTTCATGTTTTGATGTAGAATATAATGTGCAGTGTTCCCAATGCATGGAAATAAAAACTATTATAAGGATTTTAAGCTTTACTCACGTTTTTAAACACACTGCTATTATTTTGAACACAACTGTATAAAATATATAAATAAAAATATCTAGGTGATATATACATTATGCTGTATAAAAATATTATGTAAGTACATAAATATAAATATTTAACACTTAAAATCAGCTACCAATTTTTTTTTTAAATCATAAAAAGATCACAATATCTCAGAAAAACATATTGTGACATAATTTATCATGAGGAAGTGATTATATCCTCATTTTGCCCAGCTCCGTTATGTCGTATAATACGTAATGCAAAGTACTAAAATAATACTTTTGATTAATAATATATTCATTACTTTAATTAATGTCTAATATTAGTTTTAAACTTGGCTCCTGTTTTTAATTAACATTAGCCGAACAGTAGCTAGCTTCTTTCTAAACTGGGATTATTTACACATGACAATACATTAGCTTGCATTAGTCGTGACATACGAGCGTCCTGCTTCATAAACGCTACGCTAAGTGCTGCGTCAATCACACTAAGACAGGCCATCAATCTGAGTGCTGAGTGTAGAAACACGCAGCAGCAACCAGCAACCGAATGATGACGCAGATATGCTGAATTAAACGTAGCACAGATCTTATAAAGTTATCACACAATATCTGTATGAATGTTAACACATGTTTATGAGTCTCACTTCATTAATCAGCTAAAAATGTTTTAGGTGTTTTTGCTAATTTGATCATGTGACATCACCATTAGCCTTTTGTTTCACTTTGACCTATCTGAAAGCGAAGCACAGTGAGCTGCTAATGGGAGCAATTTCCGTTCTCCGGGAAAGGGATGAAGACGCTGACAGTGAAGGCGAATCTCTGGATTTGAGAAGGTGAATGAATAAATAAAGCGGTTTGGCAGAGAGAGAGAGAGAGAAAGAGAGATCAATCCCAGAGGAGAAGCTGCCTGGCCTCGATAAGAAGAAGACGACGGAAGGATGAACACGACCTTGAGTTTCTCTGAAGGAAAAAAAAGAGGTGAAATACAAACGGAGTGATGGTGGAAAATCGCTGCACTCTGTGACTCCCGCTGATAAATACTGCTGGGGATTAGTCCTGGAACGATAATAAACATACGATACTGACACCAACAATACAATGTCCTGAAATTATATAAAAAAATGGTAAGTAACAGGGATGAGAGTGGGTCCTGATGAAAAAAGCAGGAAATCTGTAAAATGTCCTGAAGGCGCCCAAAGTAATAAGAGGGGATCGGGGGGGAGACACCCCCATGAAATTTTTTTCAAAATGAGACCTTACACACCCTATTTCCTGCAATCTGAGCTGTAGTTAATGAAAACACCTGATGCCTATCTCATCTCATCTCATTATCTCTAGCCGCTTTATCCTTCTACAGGGTCGCAGGCAAGCTGGAGCCTATCCCAGCTGACTACGGGCGAAAGGCGGGGTACACCCTGGACAAGTCGCCAGGTCATCACAGGGCTGACACATAGACACAGACAACCATTCACACTCACATTCACACCTACGGTCAATTTAGAGTCACCAGTTAACCTAACCTGCATGTCTTTGGACTGTGGGGGAAACCGGAGCACCCGGAGGAAACCCACGCGGACACGGGGAGAACATGCAAACTCCGCACAGAAAGGCCCTCGCCGGCCCCGGGGCTCGAACCCAGGACCTTCTTGCTGTGAGGCGACAGCGCTAACCACTACACCACCGTGCCGCCCCGATGCCTATTTTCATACTTATTGAAATAAAAACACTATTATATAGAACAATATGTATCAAAATCAATATGTGTGTATTGCATTAATTCAAAATAATATCTACATTTTATGGGGACTGGTTATTACTCATTGTCAACATCACTTGTTTTTCTAAAAAATGTCCATTAAAATTCATAGTTATTTACAGTTCCATTAATAATTCACATTTTCATATATTCAATATATTGAATTAAATAAAAACATTAATATCTTATGGAAACTGACCTTTTCCTAATGTCCACATTACTTGTATATGATTTCTTCACAATGTCTGTTTAAACTTTAAAGTTATACAGTTAAACACTGTCAGCTATAATTCAAATTATCATATATTCAGTGTACTGAATCAAACAAATGCGCATTTTATGGGGACTGTCTTTATCTTACTGTCCACATCACTTGTATGTTTTCTTCAAAAGGAAAATGTCTATTTACACTTTTTACAGTTAAAAGTTGTTTACAGTTCCCAGTTATTTTTGAAACAAATTTTCATTTTATCATTTAGAATTCTTCTTCAGCTTCTTGGCCAAAGCCAAAAGCTCATCAGTCCTCTCTTTTTTCCTTTTTCTTTCATTAGCCAGCGCCTCCTGTTTTTACATGCTCTAACCTGGCTCTCTTCTGCTCTCTCACACTCCTCTCTCGCTTTCCTTTTGCTTTGATAAACTTGTTTTTTATCCCAGCATCAATTTCACGTACCTTCGCTTCATCTCGCTTGTCAATAGTATTCAGCATCTTGAGAAAAAACGCCAATTAGAGGAACACATTATTATGCAGCTCACGAACATGTGTAAGTTTTGATAAAAGAAAGCGGATGTGGGTGTTTTTGTAAAAACTGTTTTGATTGGCTATTATGGTCTCGACATCGATGTTTTGACCAATAACAATGCAGATAACACGAATTTGACATCACATTCAACGAGATTAAACGAGACTAAAGATGGCGACTTACAAATAATGTGTAAACATCGTTGGAGTTAATTAAGTTTGAACAGCATGAAGGAACATACCCCAACCCCCCGAAATTAATAAAAAAAATTCTCAACAGATTTGGCATAATATAAAAAGTTTGTTTTTTACTCAGAAAAAGCGGAAATCCGCCGAAAAGCAGAAAACTCTCATCCCTGAAGTAAGAAGGGATAACAATTTTTAAAAATGGATAACATTAAATAAATAAATAAAAATTAAAACCCTGAAAACAGATCATCTGAAAATCCAGCATTAAATTCTTGGAAGAATGTAAATCACACGCAGTGAAAATTTACTTAGTGCCCTTGACTGTTTATTTGCTCCTCTCCTAATTATGTGTATGTGTGTGTGTATATATATATATATATATATATATAAAGTGTTTAGTCTATGTCTAGTTCTTATCTAGAGTGTTTATACTGTTTGTATTGTTTATTTCAATTATTCTACAACCCCGATTCCAAAAAAGTTGGGACAAAGTACAAATTGTAAATAAAAACGGAATGCAATGATGTGGAAGTTTCAAAATTCCATATTTTATTCAGAATAGAACATAGATGACATATCAAATATTTAAACTGAGAAAATGTATCATTTAAAGAGAAAAATTAGGTGATTTTAAATTTCATGACAACAACACATCTCAAAAAAGTTGGGACAAGGCCATGTTTCCCACTGTGAGACATCCCCTTTTCTCTTTACAACAGTCTGTAAACGTCTGGGGACTGAGGAGACAAGTTGCTCAAGTTTAGGGATAGGAATGTTAACCCATTCTTGTCTAATGTAGGATTCTAGTTGCTCAACTGTCTTAGGTCTTTTTTGTCGTATCTTCCGTTTTATGATGCGCCAAATGTTTTCTATGGGTAAAAGATCTGGACTGCAGGCTGGCCAGTTCAGTACCCGGACCCTTCTTCTACGCAGCCATGATGCTGTAATTGATGCAGTATGTGGTTTGGCATTGTCATGTTGGAAAATGCAAGGTCTTCCCTGAAAGAGACGTCGTCTGGATGGGAGCATATGTTGCTCTAGAACCTGGATATACCTTTCAGCATTGATGGTGTCTTTCCAGATGTGTAAGCTGCCCATGCCACACGCACTAATGCAACCCCATACCATCAGAGATGCAGGCTTCTGAACTGAGCGCTGATAACAACTCGGGTCATCCTTCTCCTCTTTAGTCCGAATGACACGGCGTCCCTGATTTCCATAAAGAACTTCACATTTTGATTCGTCTGACCACAGAACAGTTTTCCACTTTGCCACAGTCCATTTTAAATGAGCCTTGGCCCAGAGAAGACGTCTGCGCTTCTGGATCATGTTTAGATACGGCTTCTTCTTTGAACTATAGAGTTTTAGCTGGCAACGGTGGATGGCACGGTGAATTGTGTTCACAGATAATGTTCTCTGGAAATATTCCTGAGCCCATTTTGTGATTTCCAATACAGAAGCATGCCTGTATGTGATGCAGTGCCGTCTAAGGGCCCGAAGATCACGGGCACCCAGTATGGTTTTCCGGCCTTGACCCTTATGCACAGAGATTCTTCCAGATTCTCTGAATCTTTTGATGATATTATGCACTGTAGATGATGATATGTTCAAACTCTTTGCAATTTTACACTGTCGAACTCCTTTCTGATATTGCTCCACTATTTGTCGGTGCAGAATTAGGGGGATTGGTGATCCTCTTCCCATCTTTACTTCTGAGAGCTGCTGCCACTCCAAGATGCTCTTTTTATACCCAGTCATGTTAATGACCTATTGCCAATTGACCTAATGAGTTGCAATTTGGTCCTCCAGCTGTTCCTTTTTTGTACCTTTAACTTTTCCAGCCTCTTATTGCCCCTGTCCCAACTTTTTTGAGATGTGTTGCTGTCATGAAATTTCAAATGAGCCAATATTTGGCATGAAATTTCAAAATGTCTCACTTTCGACATTTGATATGTTGTCTATGTTCTATTGTGAATACAATATCAGTTTTTGAGATTTGTAAATTATTGCATTCCGTTTTTATTTACAGTTTGTACTTTGTCCCAACTTTTTTGGAATCAGGTTTGTATTTTTATTTTTATTTATTGAATTGCCTGTTTGCACCGTGGGTCAGAGAGGACTGAAATTTCATCTGTGCTGTATGTCGAGCATGTATAGCATATTTGACAATAAAGTTGACTTGACTTAATCCAGAAATTACGAGCATCAGTATTCAGGCCTCAGATGTAACTACAGACTTCGGGTGCTGTTATGGGAGGAGTTACACACAAAGAGGAGTTTATCTAAAACAGAGGTGCGTCTCGGTTACACTCGATTCTGACATTTTTCCTGCGTAATCTCGGCTTGAGTAAGGAGCAGTATTAAATCCAGCGCCACCATCTGACGGTTTAATGTAACTATAATACTTCACGCTGAAGTTCATGTTTTGGCTGTAAATACATTCACACACACTTTGGAATGTCATTCGAGGGCAAAATTAAATCTGCAAATATCTCAGCTACTAATTCCACACCACAGGTAAGAATTAGATCTCACAACGTGTGTGTGTGAGGAATCTTTCTGTAGAAATTGACCCTAAACAAACTCCAAAGCATCTTTACACTATGACCTTTGTATAGAAAGCCGGCATGTTGCTAATCTGTACACTATAAGTCTTTAATGTTAGCTATAACATTAGAAATGTAGCTATAACTCTATAAAATGGCACTACAACTTTAAAATTTCATGGTATAACTTTATAACTGGGCGGCACAGTGGTGTAGTGGTTAGCGCTGTCGCCTCACAGCAAGAAGGTTCTGGGTTCAAGCCCCGTGGCCGGCGAGGGCCTTTCTGTGCGGAGTTTGCATGTTCTCCCCGTGTCCGCGTGGGTTTCCTCCGGGTGCTCCGGTTTCCCCCACAGTCCAAAGACATGCAGGTTAGGTTAACTGGTGACTCTAAATTGAGCGTAGGTGTGAATGTGAGTGTGAATGGTTGTCTGTGTCTATGTGTCAGCCCTGTGATGACCTGGCGACTTGTCCAGGGTGAACCCCGCCTTTCACCCGTAGTCAGCTGGGATAGGCTCCAGCTTGCCTGCGACCCTGTAGAACAGGATAAAGCGGCTACAGATAATGAGATGAGATGAACTTTATAACTGTTGCTGTAACATTATAGCTTAAATTATAGCTATAAATTATATAATTTTACATTAAACCTCTATATCTTTCTACTATGATTCATAGTAAAATTCATTTTACAGCCAAACCCTATCTCTATTAAGTCTATTAATTTCTATTAATTAATGAATAATAATAATAATAATAATAATATCACCCCTTTGAAGTGCATGTCTTTACAAGAGACCACATTGGATTAACAAAAAAAAAACTGGTATTATTTTATAAATTAGAATTTCAAAAATAGTGAATAATAAGTGTGATTAAAAAGCCTACAACCCCCCCCCACACACACACGAAAACTTCATGACCTCATAGTATATAGTATCTTTATTCTTCTTATCATTAAGTTGTGCGCATAATTAACTGTCGCTGTGTACAATTCTAAAGTTAATGTTTAAATAAAAAACAAAACATCAAACATACAAACAAAAACACACACAACAGAAACTGGAAACTGAAACCGATTCATCAAAACATTGTGATTCAGCAGAACCGCAGCTCACGGAATAGCTTAATTCACACAATTCACTTAAACATTTTGAAAACTCCATGAACGGAGACAGACGTTCTCCCAGTAACAATATCGTCCCATTGTAATACAAGTCCAGGTGAAGATGAGGCCAGCCGGATGTGCACTGATTGAATCACACGGGGAAATGGGTTATAATCTGATCACTGCTACATTCCCGCACTTAGCTCTGAGCTTTGCAACTGCATGTCACACACACACACACACACACACACACACACACACACACACACACACACACACACACCCACACCACCAAGAACACGAGATCTCACAAAAACTTCATTTTTCACTAATATATGTTTGAAGTGATGTTTTCTTATTGGCTGAGAGTCGAGTCCACTTGGAGAGATCAGACACCGAACACAGATGAGCGCTGATCCTAAACAACCTCCATCAGAGACGACAGCTACTAATCCCACACCATGGGCAGGAATTAGACCTCACAGCATGTGTGTGTGAGAGGAATCTTTCTGTAGAAATCAACCCTAAACAAACTCCCAAGCGACTTTACACTATGGCCTTTGTATGTTTAGCATTTTTACAAAGCTGTCATGTTGATTATCTGTATACTATAACTCTTTAATGTTAGCTATAACTTTAGAAATGTAGCTATAACTTGATAAAGTTACACCACAACTTTACAATTTCATGATATAACTTTATAATTATAGTAAAATTATAACTGTTGCTATTACATTATAGCTTAAATTATAGCTATAAATAATACAATTTTACGTTAAACCTATATATCTTTCTATTATGAATTAAAATCCATTTTACAGTTGAACCCTAGGACTAGCTGTAACATTGTTATGTACTATAATATATAACTTTAGGCCTAAAATGATTTTTTTTACTACTTTCAGTAGAACCCTATAAAAACTTAGCCATAAATTTAACTAGAAATACAACTTTAAACCTACAACTAAATGTAACTCTGTAACTATAACTTTTCAACCTTCTAACTTCATAACATTACACAATACCTTCAGCTAGAACTTTATTACTATAGCATAGCCATAAATTTGCATATCATTTTGTAACTTTACAGGATAATTTTACACTTTATAACTTATACACATAACTTATACACTTTAAAACTGACAACAATTTTGTGTAGCTACATAAACAATACATTTGTATAAAAGTGAGGTAGGTTAGAAATTTACTCTTGAACAATATAACATTATGTTAGAGTTAGGGATGTAACAATACACCCACATCATGATTCGGTTCAATTCGATTCACAGTGTTAGATTCACAATTCAATTTACTTTATCAGCTTAAATATTCGTTTTGTTTTCTTAATAACCAACAATAATTATTTACCACATTTGTAAAGGTTGGAGTGAAATATAATAACTTATTAACTGAAATATTCATTTTATTAAAAATTAAAACGTTAATAACAAATATTCCTTTTCTTAAGAAACTTTAATGAACATTTGTACTCCCTCCATCTGCTTTTCTTTATCTTTCAGCCCTTAGACGGCACTGCATCACATACAGGCATGCTTCTGTATTGGAAATCACAAAATGGGCTCAAGAATATTTCCAGAGAACATTATCTGTGAACACAATTCACCGTGCCATCCGCCGTTGCCAGCTAAAACTCTATAGTTCAAAGAAGAAGAAGCCGTATCTAAACATGATCCAGAAGCGCAGACGTCTTCTCTGGGCCAAGGCTCATTTAAAATGGACTGTGGCAAAGTGGAAAACTGTTCCGTGGTCAGACGAATCAAAATGTGAAGTTCTTTATGGAAATCAGGGATGCCGTGTCATTCGGACTAAAGAGGAGAAGGACGACCTGAGTTGTTATCAGCGCTCAGTTCAGAAGCCTGCATCTCTGATGGTATGGGGTTGCATTAGTGCGTGTGGCATGGGCAGCTTACACATCTGGAAAGACACCATCAATGCTGAAAGGTATATCCAGGTTCTAGAGCAACATATGCTCCCATCCAGACGACGTCTCTTTCAGGGAAGACCTTGCATTTTCCAACATGACAATGCCAAACCACATACTGAATCAATTACAGCATCATGGCTGCGTAGAAGAAGGGTCCGGGTACTGAACTGGCCAGCCTGCCGTCCAGATCTTTCACCCATAGAAAACATTTGGCGCATCATAAAACAGAAGATACGACAAAAAAGACCTAAGACAGTTGAGCAACTAGAATCCTACATTAGACAAGAATGGGTTAACATTCCTCTCCCTAAACTTGAGCAACTTGTCTCCTCAGTCCCCAGACGTTTACAGACTGTTGTAAAGAGAAAAGGGGATGTCTCACAGTGGTAAACATGGCCTTGTCCCAACTTTTTTGAGATGTGTTGTTGTCATGAAATTTAAAATCACCTAATTTTTCTCTTTAAATGATACATTGTCTCAGTTTAAACATTTGATATGTCATCTATGTTCTATTCTGAATAAAATATGGAATTTTGAAACTTCCACATTATTGCATTCTGTTTTTATTTACAATTTGTACTTTGTCCCAACTTTTTTGGAATCGGGGTTGTATTATTATAAAAATTATTATATCAGCATGAATTTATATTAAACTAAGATACTAAAATAATCTATTCATGGATGAAAGAAACAAGTTTTGCTTTAAAAAAATCAAATACAAAAGTAAAGCTGCTGTTTATAGTACACACGCTGCACAGAAAAAAACAAAAACAAAACAACAACATCATAATAAAGTCATCGTGGTTCCGTGGAAGATTGCAGATCTCAAAGCAACAGAGGCATAAACACACCAGCCAATCAGAGACCAGCATCACATTATTCCCTCGTCCCTATTTCCTGTTTATTCGCACTCGGGGAATCATTAGCACTGTGCAGTGTATTAAATATAGAATAGTATTAGTGATTTCCTGTAATGGATTATTGTTGTTCTTATTATTTTATTTTAATGCAGTCAGAAAAAATATCCAAGTAACACAAGTATATAGAATCATCAGGAAATTGTTGAATGTGACGATTTTACTGCAGCAGCAGCATTTTCTGATTTGATTGGCACTAATTAATCTGTGCCATGAGATTCAGGCATGCAGGGATGATAACGAGCTCACAGATGAATTGTTTGAACACTGAGTTTAATTACAGTGTGAGTTTTTATAGCTGTGTTCGAATGAGAAACACATTTCAACAACGCAACAAGAATGAAAATGGAAATTAAAATGATAATGGACAGTCCGTCAATCAGTGGACGTAAATACGTACTTCATTTAGGCTGATGGAGAAAGACAGACAGACAGACAGACAGACAGACAGATAAATTGTTCACTATGAAGCTCAGTAAACAGGAAAACCTCAAACTGCATTACAGTAAACACAAACCTAATATTTTCTTCTGACTCTATTAAAACCACAAAAGTCTCAATCCTGTTACCACACCTCTCCATCTCTCCGTCTCTCCTTTCTGTCTGTGTCTTTACATCACCACCCCCACCTCTCACCCTCTCCGGGGTGTATGCTGTACCATCTGTGTGTGTTATTTGGACTCTGTTACATTTAGAATAATGTTATTGTGCTAATTAGCTCTGAGTAACGCTGAATGCTAAAACACTGCAACAGGGATTTCATTTTGATTGTTATTATTATTATCAAATAAGAAAATAATTATATATTTTTTCAAAAGGGGTCATATATTTAAGACTAGGGATGTAAAAATGCCCCAATACCAACATCTGAGAGCAGATGAAAGTATGTGAGGTCATCATAGTGTACTGTACGTTCTCACTGTAACAAACAGTAACCTGGATGAACATCGCCTGGATTAATGATCAAAGTAAAGCCGACTCCAAACCGTGATGTGAAAATATCGAGAGGATGAACTACAGAATCTTTGTACAATACAAGTGTCAAAACATCTTCGACATAAAACTCAACATGACGAGTTCATCACAAGCACCAGACGCTGACTTGGAACTAGGAATTCTGATGCAATGACTTCTGTAACAGCTGAGCAGAAACACAGAACTGAAACAAAACCTGCTGCTCACCGCTGCAGCCCGACTCAATCTCAAGTGATTGATGCAGCAAATGAATGCGCTTTATTTCCATCAATATTCATGTCCTCTATACACACATCTGTACTGAACACACACACAGGTAATATCGTGTATCATATCGTGTGATGATAAATCGTGATACAAATCTAAGACGATTTGAATCAACAAAATAAAAAATAAATTGTGATTATTGTCAGGTTGTGTAATCTCTTAGTTTTTCTGAGCTATAATTGCGTTGTTTAGACAGCAGAGGGCGCATTAATTTACAATACCAGGAATACACGTGGCTTCACCGTAGGTGGAAGTAACACAGCTCTAATGCTGAAACCCTCTGAGCTCTATATAAAATCTGGAGAGCTTGTCAGAGTGAAGCCATCTGGCCGCGATCTTACCACTCACATCGCATGTCTCATCTCATCTCATTATCTCTAGCCGCTTTATCCTGTTCTACAGGGTCGCAGGCAAGCTGGAGCCTATCCCAGCTGACTACGGGCGAAAGGCGGGGTACACCCTGGACAAGTCGCCAGGTCATCACAGGGCTGACACATAGACACAGACAACCATTCACACTCACATTCACACCTACGCTCAATTTAGAGTCACCAGTTAACCTAACCTGCATGTCTTTGGACTGTGGGGGAAACCGGAGCACCCGGAGGAAACCCACGCGGACACGGGGAGAACATGCAAACTCCACACAGAAAGGCCCTCGCCGGCCACGGGGCTCGAACCCGGACCTTCTTGCTGTGAGGCGACAGCGCTAACCACTACACCACCGTGCCGCCCCACATCGCATGTATCTGGTTTATGTGTTAAAGTGTCGTATCCAATCAAATTTGCCCCAAGAAAAGTATCTCCTGACTTTTTTTCCCTTTCATTACCTCATCTTATTTTCTCCACTTCACCCTCATTCCTGACATATCTTTATCGTGCTCTCCTTCACTGTTTTTTTCTTTTTTCTTTATCCAGTTCAAGTCAAGTCAAGTTTATTTGTATCGCGCTTTTAACAATAAACACTGTCGCAAAGCAGCTTTACAGAATTTGAACGACTTAAAACATGAGCTAATTTTATCCCTAATCTATCCCCAATGATGAAGCCTGTGGCGACGGTGGCAGGAAAAACTCCCTCAGACGACATGAGGAAGAAACCTCGAGAGGAACCAGACTCAAAAGGGAACCCATCCTCATTTGGGCAACAACAGACAACATGACAGTTCAGTCTCTGATCAATTTCTGAACGGCTCTTTTACTACTATAATTATTTTTAGGGAGATTATTTCAGTTTTTCTCTTATACAGTGTATCTTTCTCTTTCATATAGTTCTATCTATCTATCTATCTATCTATCTATCTATCTATCTATCTATCTATCTATCTATCTATCTGTCTATCTATCTATCTATCTATCTATCATCCCAACAGAAAGCCTGTACAATATTTCCTTTCTCTTTAGGACAGGTGTTGAAACAGGATTATTTTCTCATGTTATTTGCCATTTTCACTTCATTCTCACAGTCACGTCTTAACAGTATTTATTGGTCACATAATTCACTGTCACAGTATTCATGCAGCTTGTGACCAATATGAGAGCGAGAGAGAGAGAGAGAGAGAGAGAGAGAGAGAGAGAGAGAGAGAGAGAGTAAATGAAAACACTGTCCGTGGCGGTCTATAGGAGGTGGCAGCTCTAACATATGTTCAGTTATTTCATGTGTTGCGTATTGTGTGTGATAAATGCACACAGGTTGCCAGATCTTTGGTGGATTATTGCATTGTTGTGTATCGTGTGTTGCGTTGAGTGTTTTTGTTTTAGTGCAAACATGACAATACAGTCATGCAAATATTACAGTCGATTTCTCAGTGATAGTCATGATGTTGAACTTTGAACACAGTGTTGTACAAGGATTGAGAAGTGAGGATCTGGCAACCCTTTACAAAATCTGTTTCATCCTGCAACATCAAACAAATGACACAGAAACACAAATAGATTCTATCTTTTTTTCTCCCTTTTTTGTCCTACATTTTTTGACAAATCCTCATTAAAATCACCTTGACCCACTTCCTTTGTCCTCGCGGCTCGTCCTCGATTCAAACAGTTTAATAATCAGATATATTTATATATTTCATTTTATTGCTGTAGGGTTTGAAATAATTCTACTGCCTGTGTGAGCTGTAGCAGGTGGGCATGAAATTGAGTTTAGCCTCCTGGGGTGTGTGTGTGTGTGTGTGTGTGTGTGTGTTGGGTCTCTTGAGCTTTAACGTAGCCTCAGGCTATGCTGCAAAAGAACACACCACGTTGACACTGACAGTGATTGGTCAATGGTACACAAAGGGGGCGGAGTCAAAAGCAGTTAAAAGGAAGCACTGGAAAATGCTGGTTGGAAACTAAAATTAAAATTTTATCATGTTAAACATGCCTGAGGAGCGTTGTTCTTCATTTTTAACATTTATAGAGAAGTTTATTTCTTAAGATATTTACCAGCATTTAATAATAATAATAATAATAATAATAATAATAATAATTTTATTCAGATGTCAGTATTTGTACGGAAGTATGATGGTACACAATGTTAATGCATTGATTCTCAACAGCCTTCATTGTTATTATCCATACACGTGTATCATACTTTATGATGATTATTATTATTTTTACACTTATTCCAGTTTAAAAAGAATTTGGGATTTGAGCGCAGGGTCAGCCACCCAGAGAAGAGGAGCAGAGTTCAGGGATTTGATCTCCCGACCTTTCGATCAATAACCGCTAAGCCCTCACTACTCTGTAATAAAAACATTTCTACATAAAAAACACACACACACACCAAAAATGAAATAAAATGCTAAAATAAAATAAACTCAATCTCATTTCCAGTTCAGACGGTATGAAGGAAAGGGGTCATGTGATTTATTTATGCTCGTCTTCATGGTAGCTTCCGTTTTATTACGTGATGAATTATTAAAGAGTTGAGTGGAAGATGACAGGGAGAGGAAACTCGGCACGCTGTCTTTCATCATTTGAGTAAAAACGAAAATGAACTACAAACCATCAATCAGTTTAATATCAGTTTAAAAACAAGCATGTTTAAAGATTTCCACATGACGTATTTCAGTGTACTCAATTTATTTATGTTTAATTTTATATTTACAGATAGATAACTATCCATCCATGGTCTCGCCATCAACTGATGCCAGTCTGAACATTCATCTACCTTCCATCCATCCTTCTGACCCTCTATTCATCCATCAACCTGAACATCCATTCATCTCTTTGACCTTTCGGCTGATCACCTATCCCTTTATCCATCCATCCATCCATCCATCCATCCATCCATCCACTTAGCTTAATTAACCAACAGTGCTGATGGTACTTACAGGCACTAAGATGTAAAATAACTCATTTACAGACAAGAGTGTGTGTGTGTGTTTAGATCTGTTTGTACTTTCACATATACATACTGCTTTTATGAATATTTAGCATATTTCCAGGAAGCCGTTTCTAAGGAAGCGAGTTAAGATAATCACATGACTGTAATCACCAAATCAGCAGATCTGATGTTACAAGTTTTTTTGTAAATTCCTCCTGTTTAATGTTAAATGATTTATTTGTGTATCGTAGAAATGTCTTTTAGTATCATGATATGATATTTTTGTTATATCCCCCCGCCCTGGTGCGTCCTGCTATGAAGCGGAGTGTGCAGTAAACAGCATCAGTGTTCAGTCTGGATTTTGTACGGATTGGGACTTCCTGTTTCCACAGAGAGAAACCAGATTAAAGGCTATCTTATAAATCACCTTCACTCCTGTTCACAAAACCATGGCTGCCCTCCAGTTGGCCTTTTCCTGCACTCCACACACACACACACACACACACACACACACAGAGCACTCAGCCTGGATATAATTGACAGATGAATAATGGATGGAGAGCAATCCTCCTTCAGCAGTCTGACTGTCTGACTGTACACACATACGCATGTGTGTGTGTGTGTGTGTGTGTGTGTGTACAGTGTTGTTACAATGTTGTTACATGGCCTCCTCTTCCTTATTTTAAGTAGTGTGTGTGGTGTGTGTGTGTGTGTGTGTGTGTGTGTGTGTGTGTGTGTGTGTGGTGTGTGTGTGTGTGTGCGTGCGTGCGTGCGTGCGTGCGTGTGTGCGTGCGTGTGTGTGTGTGTGTGTGTTGGATTGTGGGGGCTGTGACTATAAATAATGCAGCAGGTGGGGGAAGAGAAGAGCTGGTAAACCCCAACCTCAGGGTGTTTACACACACTCACACACACACACACTGGGACATAGATCTGTATTCATAGTTGAGTTCAGCGCACACTAAGGATTCAGACCTCAGACTTAAACGCTGTTCAGAAGTTACATGAGAGTTACGCATTCTTGGGCGGAGTTTGTCAACAACAGAGGCGTGTCTCAGCTACGCTCGATTCTGACCTCTGATCGATGTTAATCATCATATTAGTCTTTTTTATTTTTCATTTTTAAAACTGTCTCTTGCTTTTAAGTTACAGCAAAGGAAAAAAACACAATTTCCGAATTCATTAAGTCCGTATTTTCTATCCCTGATTTTTTTTCAGGTTTAAAGACGAGTGTTTGTTTTTAAAGGCAGTCATCTTGATGCCAGTAAAAAACCTCGTCTCAGACACTTATACTCAAGAAAAATCTGGCAGCTTTGGAAGTCTGAAGTACACACAGGAAGTTCACGGGAATACTGACTTAACTTTAGGACTCGTCACTGACATTTTTCTGAGCTGTATTGGTAAAATTATTGAAAAAAGACATCGCAGGACTAAAATATTCCACCTGAGAGGATCGAGAAGCTGCTCAGAGGTTCAGAAACACCAGTGAAACCCAACACACCACACGTCTCACTGCTGCGGAGAACATTTATTTGTCTTGAGGGCGCACAAACTTTTGCACTCAACTGACTCATTATAAAAGCGCATCAGCACTGGTGTTTGATCTTTTCATCTGCAGTCCCTCTGAGCTTTTATTAAACTTTCAGATTCCTGCAGGCAGAGAACGAGTGCAATCTGTCTATCAGAGTCACAGAACAGAGGAGATGGAGAGAGAGAGAGGGGGTAAAAAGAGGGATAGAGGGGGAATAGGGGATAAGAAGAAGACAGGAAGAAGGACAGATAGAGGACAAATACAGGAAACAGAAAGGTAGAAAAGATAGAAAAACAAAAAGAAGTAAGAAAATTATTTCTCAAAAATGATGAGAGACAGAAATGGAAAGAAGTGAAAAGATACAAAAGGCAAAACAAAAAGAAGAACATAAAAAATAAGAAAAGGAGAAGAAGGACAAAAGAGAAAAAGAGTGGAAAAGGCGGAAAGAAAAAGGAGGACAGGTAGGAATGAAAGAGAACATAGAGGACAATGGTCAGACGACGGAGGAAGAAAAAGGAAAGGCAGGAAGAAAACAGGAAAAGAAAAAGAGAAGAAGAGAAGAACAGGCATCAAATGAGAAACAGAAAAGAGAACTGAGCAGAGGACAAAAAATAAAAGTTGGAAAATGAAGCAACAGACATACAGAGGACAGAAAAGGAAGAGAAAAAGAGAGGAAAAAATAAAGGATTAAAAGAAGAGAAGGAGAGAAGTTGAAGAAAGGCAGCATGCAAAAGAAGAAAAGAGAAAAGGGAAAGGAGAGGAAGAGTGGAAGAGGAGTGTGTGAGACGAGCTTTTAAAAAGCAAAGAGGATTAACTCCAACATCCTCTCTCTGTCTCTCTCTCTCTCTCTCTCTCTCTCTCTCTGGAAGACAGAGTGCAGTGAG